>NW_009213519.1:71140-71568 GCF_000690835.1 Fulmarus glacialis | reverse complement strand
GCAGCTTTCCAGCCACTCTTCCCCAATGCTGAGCAATTTAGTAATGCTGAGCAATTGAAAGCAAGCTCAAGGACATGTTCCTACTAAACCTCACTTGTTTACACACTCCTTGCAGGCATAGACTGAATAACAGCATACACAGTTGGGCCTACCAACTTCGTAATTCATTGAATTTTCAAAAAGATACACTTCTTCATTTTAGCACTTCCTGGACTTTTTCACAGTGTTTGAATTGCATACTCAGACTTTTGTAAGTTCAGTAGATCCATCTGCACTTCTTAAGGACCATTACCCTGTGCTCTCCAGTTTTGATCCAACTATGCCATTCTTAAAAACAAACCAACCAACCAACCCTAATTATTTTCAATTTTCTTGCCTTTGTTTATGTATCTTCAAAATATAAATGTAAAATCTGAACAAACCCAAAG
>NW_009213519.1:55298-71114 GCF_000690835.1 Fulmarus glacialis | reverse complement strand
ATTCCTGCTATATTACTGACAGACAGGTGGAGGGTATTGGAGGAAATCCGAGTGCTGATTATGGTTTTCTCTCTAGCCTAATATATGTAGCAACATAGAACCTCATTAACACACACTTTAAACAGCATAGTCTATAGTTTATCAACCCACTTACAGAAAAAGAAGCGTTTGAAAATAGTCCCAGTTCAAAAGGAGGAAAATATCTCCCGCCAACCATAAAAGTGACAAATCAGAGCCTCTCTCCCCGGAAAACCCCTCATCCTCCAGCCTCGGGGGTGGAGAAGTCTTTTGAAGACAGACAGGATCTCACTGTTTGCATGCCCAGAAGGTGGGATGCAGGGAGCACGGATTCAAGCACCATGACAACATTTACAAGGTACACGGCCCAAGCTTGCTGGGTTTATTAGCTTGCGTTCACCATGATGCCAGCACTGTCTCAGGGCTTTTGGACCAGTGCTGCCTTGCGTCCCCCTGACCTGCACCTCAGGCAGAGCTCACTTGCAACTGTCCTAAAGAACAGGTAGCCAAAGGCCTTACTTTATCTTCTGTGATTGTGACTTACAGCTGTTTTTTTGTCAGAATACCTTTCACAAATGGCTAAGGAAAAAATCAGACGAATCGTTACATACCCTTACCGTGGCTTCCTGCTTTAGAAGCTTTAAACAGGCCTTTTTTGCCCTTAGCAAACTTCTATATCAACTGCGCTTTGGTATGCCAACGTTATTTAAGTGTGGATCTGGTTCAAATGTTACAGAAAACCATTGGATATTGTACCAGAGCTTTGGATCAGACACTGTAACACTAATGTCTTTTGGTTTTGCACGAAAAATCATATCCATATTAATATTCTGAAGAGTGAATACAAAGGGCCTGTAAAAACGAGATCCACCTAAAATCTAACGAGATATACTATTTCTGAATAAGTTGTCCCAGGTCTTTTTTTCATTAATCCTGCATATTTTCTTGGAAGAAATAATTCCTAATAAAATGGAAACTCTTTTTGCGTTTATGCATAACTCATCCTACTATGTGAAGATCCTCTGGAGAATAGTATGTGGAGAACACAGACAATAAAATTGTTTGGCAGTCTCTCTGACATACAAGGATATCTTGTCATAGAAGAGATGCATATGCTTCTGATAAGCGTATACAGTAGGTCATATTGATATTGAAGGTTTGATAACTCCCACAGTACAGAGCTGTCACTTAGGCGCTCCATACAATGGTGACTTGTTTATGTCTGATACACAATCATTTACTTCTGTGCGACAATTCAATAGCGCTAATGGCCAGAGGATTCTCTTACCGTTGGTTACACTGATTTTACTGCTTGAGAAGAAGCTATTAGCTAATGACAAGAATTTCCTCTGTAATCTTCCCTTCATCTTTGGGGAAAAAAATTAATCATGTTCCAAGTACTGCTCAGTTCATTATTTCTGGTTGCAATTATTCTGTGTTTTGCTTAGGTTTCTAAGAAAGCCCAGTATACGTGTTTTAGTTGGTATAAGAAATAAACCATTAAACAACAACAAAAAATGTTTATCTTAACTCTTGCGTGGAATTAACATTTATTCTCTTGTCTGAATTCTGGATAAGAATGTTATCTTGTTTGCTCTCTATTGCCATGGTTATGTCTGTGCAGGTCATGAAGGGCTGTACTTGCATAATCTACATTGAAGTTGCAGGAACACTTAATTTGTTCTGTGTAACATGAAAACATTACCAACATTTACAGCACTTCTGGGCATTTTTTGTACTGCTAACCTCACTGGGGGCATTTCACATTCTTTCACAGATATCTTTATGGTGGTGGTGTTCTGTCTCATTGACATTCAGTTTAGTCTACTCTTTCAGTTTATGCATAGGATTAAATTGAACAGAATTGTTTATTTAAAGGAGACCAACCTGCTGTTCATCCAGGCCACTGTAAAACTGAATAGTCCCTAACTAAAACGGGACAATTTGTAGAATAAAGCAGCACTCAGTGTTACTGTGGTAGGGTGGAATCCAGACCTTTACATTGCAGGTTTGTAATATGACTATTTATGATCCATCCAAGCAAAATGAAAATGTAAGTGCTTCATCTTCTACAAAGTAAAAACAGCTTCACCACAATCACTGCTCAAGTAATTTGCCACTTGGTACATTCCATTCAGGTGTAGGTAAAAAGAACAAAATTACTCAGTCAAAGGTGGCAGAATTCAGAGCAGATAAAAAATTCTGTAAAAGTAAAGGAGGAAGATAATTACAATCTTTCCAGCACAGAACCATTCTAATGTGTACAGAACAGCCTTACCTAGTCTCAATCCACATATATTTTCATTTAAATACAGTCCTTTGCTAATTCTACCACTCTCTAAAGTTTACTGCAGGGAGCATGAAAAAGATGGTCTTTATGAACAGATGGTCTTTTCAAGGAAATGTAGTTACACTTAAATACAGACAAATGTACTGCAGACTAATGGTCCTGTTAGAATGCAAATTCTGAAAAGGGAAAATATGGGACCACATAATACGCTAGCCCTTAATTATGGAGGGTTTTTTCCTCTTCTAAAGACAAACTAATCACTAATGAAGCTTAATTGGCAGTAAACAGGTACCAGCGTACAGTCATTCATGTACAAACAGATGTCTATTGATTGTATTTGACTGAATACAAATGTGAGTAACTGTTGTTTAGGTATTATTAGTATAGGATGGGAAATTGCAACACAACTGCTACCTCCTCTATGACAAGTGAACAAATTCAGTCTGTCATGCACAGCTGCATTCTTACTTTAAAGGATCAGCTTACATCCGAACACTTGGTAGCAACCTCTTAGCGTCCAGCATGCTATCCAACGAGCATAGTTATATTTGAGAGCAAAGATGGAGAGATTTTACCAAACGGCAGTCCAAATGAGCAATATGCTTTTTTTTTTTACCTTCCAAGACACCTCTTGATATTTGCCATTTTCCACATTTTTGCAGAGATCCTGCAATTTTGTGCACACTGCCTGGGCCACCTGTAATGCTGAGGGCAACAAAGGACCAACTGGGACATAGAAGTCTGGTTTGGGTTTGCTTTTTTTTTAAGGTGCCTGTCTTCTTTTTTTCATGTTCAACAGGGTTCGTTTATCAAGTCCATCAGACCTAAATCTGTGAAAGGCCAGCTAAACTTGAGGAGGCCAGATGACTGTCACAGAAGCAGAATATTTGGGGAGTAAACACTGTCAGCTGGGGAACACAATCATGCTAGGGCAAAGATACAAAGAAACCTTGAAATTGAGAAGAAATCCTAACCTTTAAACTATATTGCTTTTTGTGTGCATATGTGTTTGTTTTCTTTGAAAGGCTCCTTGAGCTCACTATCTGAAGTTTAGGGCAATGCCTTTCAATCCTCAGCAGGCAGAATCCACTTTCAAGTCTACAAATACAATAAAATTAAATTATGGAAGATAAAGGCCCTCTGAATTCTTATTTTTACTGACAGTTTCCTATTAGGTATAATGTTTTTTTGAAAAACATTTGAACCAAAGTAGCCAAAGTTGTACTCTTTTTCTTTTTTACTCTCTAATGAGAATGGTGAACCTTTCACCTTCCAGAGATAAGCCCTACAGTCTTCCCTACGGGTGTGTGGAAAAGAGCAAAATGGTGTGAGTACTAACAATAGCCAAGATCATTCCCCTGCTATGTCTGCAATAGGAGCAGCAGCACAAACGACATGCCGTGCTTGGCAGTGCTGCCTGCTGCAGGACTCCAATTTCCAGAGATTAAATGTGAGCACAGCTTGGAGTTGCACCACCTTCCCAGGAAAGCCCACTCTCTGGCTGCAATGGCACAGATGCACCAGGGTCTAACTGAGGGCACTAAGAGTCTTTCTGACATGATGAGGAGGGATAGGTATCAAGAGCTATTCCCACTCCTATGGTTATCCAGTGTCCTCAGTTAGGAGGCTCTCACAGTCCCCAGAAGACACTTGAAGAGAAGTCAGTGCTGCAGAAGTCCACGTGACAGATCTTAGCAACTTATTTTGGTCTTCTGTAATTGGTTTTTCAAAGTGAAAGAGGCAGTGAATTTGGAAAGGATGACAAGACGTGCAGTATATAGCACTGGACGAGGACTTTGGGGTATCAATTTATTTCAAGTTCTGCCCCAGGCTCCATCTTTAAATTTCAGCATGTCACTTCTCTCCCAGTGTCCCTCCATAAAGCAAGATAACAATGCCTCCTTTGTCTGTTTAAGCTCAATTCTAACACTAAATATAGTTACGTTACATATTTCATCAAAGTACTTCCTGATATAGGAGTGTAGCGTTCAAAAGAATTGAGGCTGTGTCTGTACAGCACATACTGTGATTTCAAATGCTGCTGCGATATTAGTATAATAATATTAATAATTTATTTAATAATAAAGCAAGTTGTAGTTGAAGATGCTAACAGAAATTTTAATAATGATCAGGTTTCCACTTATTACTTTTTCTAGTATTATAACGGAGAGTGAAACATTCATTTTAAAGTCACTTAGTGATGAAGATTGGGGAAAAAAGAAAAATCAATGATTAATATATTGAGTAAAGAAATGAACACTATAAGGCATATAGCGACAGATAATGTCACAGCTGAGAGGAAGCATCTCCCATAGTTAAATATTCTGTCATATCACGATATCTTATTTCTGTTTCTCCCGTTTTTGGAGTAAAGCGACTCAGCTAAAGAACAGCAATGCTACATTCTCTCTTCAAAATCAGATGAGTGAATATGCTCAAAATGTCTTCTCTTCCCTTGGGCAACAAGGATGATATGGCTAACCTTAAACTGGGATTTGGCAAAATAACACATGAGAACTGTAACTAAAGGAATGCCAAATCTATTAAGATGAAGACAAAAGAACCGTAATATGTATTATAAAATAGAGAGGCTTATTTGATGCCAGTTGAAATATTCATTCTATCCTTTTTGCTGTGGCCAGTATTTCAACTGAAGTCCTAAGCGAACGGCCCAAAATTTGGTCTTGCCTCTCGGGTACAGCAGTGAAAATCCAGAACAAATCCACTAAAGCAACAGAATTAGGATTTATTCTGGTGTTCTTCAGAGTACACTGAGACCAGTTGTTCTTTTTTAACTTTAGGGTTTAGTTTTAAACAAGACAGAAAGGACTTCTCATCACAGTAGAGGTCTACGCTGACACCATGGATGGTCTGACTGCCCAACAATCTTATTTCTCTCCCTCGAAAAACAACTTGATTCAGACAAATTGGCACAAGAACATGCAGATACCACATCAGAGTTCCTATCTTGAAAAGAAGCGGTGAACCAGTGTCTCATTCACAGCCACTTGGGACTCTGCTATTGATTTCACACAGCAGTCAGCTTCTCCAAAGCATGAGTCAGGTGTGTTAGGCAGACACAGGTGTATCCAGTCTCCTATTTCTGTTCTCCTCCCTCATTTATTTGTTTCACCCCACTGATGCATCAAAACCTTTACAGAAAAGTTAAAATTTAACATCTCTATCCATTTGATGGCTTTTGACTACAAACTTTGTGAAGGAAGAAATAAACCTCTTTAAAATGGTAAACTGCATGCTTGTCTATCATCCAGAATGGTTACTGGTCTATGCCTCAAGCAACCTCCAAAACACAAATAACATTGCCACATTGCTGAGCACGTCCTTCATGTCTTTCCACTTTGTTTCAACTATAAACATTAAAGTTCCTTCATGCAATAATCATTTTTTTGTTTGCAACACAAATACGCTCAGTAACAACAAATAATTGAATTTTCCAAGGAAAGAATTAATTTGAAAAGTCTATTTTAAATATTTCTTCCTGCTATAGTTCTAAGTAATCCCCATGCTTACTGTAACTAAGAAAAGTTTTGTGAAAATATGTATTTGTCCTGGCTTTTTTTTGTGTAGATAGCAATACCGTGAACACATAATCCTTCACTCTTTGCTTCTGTGGTTGATCAGGTATGAAATTTTCACTTGGCTCATCAGCCATAGTGGAGGAGGAAAATAGTAAAATACTGACTACCCTGAAGTCATCAGATGGGTCTCTGGCAGTTATTTCTGTGGAGACAAGTATGAACTCTATGGTAGCTTTTAAAGAAATAATCAGTACTGAACTAATTCAGCTTGTGCAGTTACTACTGGAAGTTTGACTACGGAAGTCAGCCAAGTGGACATAGGCTGACGATAAACACTTGCGGAAAAAAAAAAAATCCGTTATTTTATAAAAAAAAAATATATGCAACAGTATCAATGCTTTGGCAGCTGTCCTACGAGGAACTTAATTTTTCTCTCTTAATTTGGAAGCAAACACGTAGAAAGTTGACAATGTCTTTAGAGTTTTCTTATTTCTAGCTATAGAAACAGTACAGAACAAATAGATTAGAGATTATCTAAGAGTCTCTAATAAGTTTCCATACATTTCCCGTTGGATTTGACTTTGATTCACAATACCATCATTTGCACTGTTTCTGAAATAGGTGACACGTATTAGTCCTGCACAATTTTAGGTTTACAGATTCGAGACACATTTGTAACTGATTCTGTAGCACAGCCACAGATCAAAGTGATGATTAAAATCTAAGTTCTGGCGGGAGTTCAATCACTTCAAAGCCTATACATAGCAACATTAACATCCAGCCGTGCATAGTTTTAAAGAGTGTGTGGCTGGGATCAGAACTCCCGGAGGGAAACGAGGCAGTCTTTCTGTGGAAGCAGATAGCACTCACAATATTCAAAGGTTTAAATCTCGACTACTGCCAAACCCTCCTGGACGGTGAGGAGTCCTTTTGCGTTTATCTCAAGAAGAGTAGCATTTTTTATTTTTTCACTCTTGCTAAAATAGTAACAACAGAATTTCTATGTATAAGATTAAATGCACTGCTGTTACCACACAAATGCAGTATGAAGAGCAATCTTTGCATCAATTGCATACAGATATCTGCTCCATAAATCCAAAAATAGTTATTTTGAAATCATAATTTTCTACTGCAATGCTCAGGAACATTCCCGTTGTATTCTTTTGTTGTCTCATTCAATAATACCTGCGCACATAAATGGTACTAACACAATCAGTTTACCTCTGCTATTATTTATTATTCATGTTGTGGGAGCACATAGAAACCCCAGCCATGGGGCCTTGATCTTATTTGTACTTGCTGAACAAATACATCCTGAGAGACAAGTTGCTGTCCTGAAGATACATTTTATTTACAGCCTAAACAGACAAGACAGACAAAGGGTGGGAGAGGAAATAACAAGGTGAAGTGGCTTGCCCACAGTCACACTGCTAACCACTGACTTATTGAGGACAAGTAGCAAGCCACTGTCAATTCCAAGAATAGAAATCTGGTCAACGGGATTGCTGCAAAAAGGCCCCAGCCTGGCCCCTGGAGTACAGAGTGCTTTGACTACAGTCAGTCTTTCATAGACACTGCCCTGAATGATCTTATATGGCAGTCGTACGATCCATCACATCTGAAATGCTTTTGCACTGAAACCTCGAGGAGAAGCTACTAGGTTTTAGGGGTTGCATGGAGTATATGCTGCCATAGTTGAGGATCAGCAGCACAGCTTCGCCCTGTGAGATGCCCAGTTCCTCCAGCTTTCATACATGTCACATGATGCACATCAAATTTCTTAGGATCCCTCACAGAGTTACTACGCTGCAAGTTTGCCTGGGCAGAGCCAAAAATACATTTATTTATTCATGCCTGTCTCGGTGCCATAAGGAGCAATTACTGCTTACGGGGATTGAATGTGGAAGTCTGCAGTGATTAAAGAACATAGGATGGAGAACAGCTCGATCACCTTCACCACTCCTGAAAGACTCAGGCTCATTAGGCTCATCTGTTCATGCAGAACAATGTTAATTCACCCTAAAAAGGATGGCAGGAGAGGTGAAAGGTTGCTACACATCCCCAGAGCTTACATATGGCACTGATAAGCTACAAGAGATTAAAAAAAAAATGGAAATGAGTGGGAGACGCCCTTGGATCACAGTGTGGCTGGAGGTGAAACAACTGTCACATCCAGTTTTCTACAGAACCAGGAAGACTCATTTATTACCCAACTCTCCACGCAGAGATTTATATGCACAGTAACATCTAATAGGCGAATGATATAAAACTTAATAGTTACAGCTAAAAAGGTAGAAAGACTTAGGAAAACCTCACCAAAGCCATAAGACTGAAGTGCTGACTCCTGGTCATCCCAGATTAGATCCCAGGCCTCTGTTCCGCATAAGCAGACAGGATGGCACCAACGTCCTGGGCAAATTGCAACTGAAGTAACAATGTCCCGCCTAATTTACACCCCACTTCCCCACCTTTTAACTAGCCATCAGATTTTTCTTACTGCGTTTTCACACGCTGCTTTTAAATGATAGCACTGTATTTTTCCAGAGATGTGGCTCTATTTTCTGACAGATGGAATAATTTTTATATATTGTTTTACCTGCCTCACTGGGGAGCTGTGCAGCATAACTAAAACACAGGACAGATGAAGAGGTTTACAGCACAACTCCATCACTGCAACATAATGTTCACTTGAGCATCACTTATTTCTTCCTGTTTCCCAAGGATGCAACAGACAGTGCAATGCTTGCTGGATGCCAGGCTGTTTGACTCCTCCTGGTAAGTGACTGGAGGGCAAAACAAATGCAATAATTCTGCCCCGTAGTTGCTTGGCTCCAGCTCAGCATCTAGACCTCTGTTGGCCATTCCTAACCTAAAATATTACCTATATCAGAAAAATCTGTTCTATGAGAAGGCAGATGAATCAGGTAATGGGACCTCACAATGCTAGGCATGGGATAGAGAAGGAACAAATTCAGACATGCCACTAGCTGTGTATTAACATGTGCTACACTAGCTGATCACACCAGTGCTAGTGTGGGGGGAGAATTCAGAAGTTAAACGAAAAAAAAACCCCAAAACCAAAACCAAAACAACCCATACAAAGTCGTTTGGCTTATCTATCAGTGCTGGGATTTTCAACGATACCTTCCAATGAGATTTGTGCATCTAAATCTCTCAATCTTCTTCAAAATCCCAACCTGAAGGTTGTCTATAACCACAGTATTAAGAGCTGTAATGGTAAATATAAAAAAACGCAAACCAACCAAAACCAAAAAACAAATAAACAAACAAAAAACTGTTTGGAAAGAGCTAGAGTGATAACTTTCTTACCCTCTAGAGATTAAACCAACATCAAAGAGCAGTAAGGAATGTATCCAGAGGGCCGGTTATTGTATTATTACCTACAATAGGGCTTCATCCTGACGCACATGAGATTAGCCATTATTGGTGAGAAATTGCTAGACTAAAAAAAAAAACAACAATAATCACTGGTGTGAGCCAACCTGGCTGTACATATTACCACACTGCTCCTATGTTATTTCTTAGTGATATTTTCTCAGTTTCTGTCTTTTATCACTCATCGGGCATGCTGTGCATGGGATGAAGAAGCAGCAAGAAATGCCAGCAACTTTCTGGATTAAGAGTGACCTTCTGAAGCTACTATGATAAATTCAGCCTTGCTACTGCTAACGATGTAAGTTCTCAAGGGAACCACCAGCTGTAAACAGCAGAGAAAGAAGACTCTGCCCCAGGATCTTAGGGTACAATCCACAAACATGACAGAACTTACCCATCTCGGATAGTCTTTATACATATAGAATAAAGCCCAACATTTTCATAGCATTTCTGATGCTATTTAATTTTCTTCACTTTTGCACAAAGACAACATAAAACATACACAATATTAAACTGATACAAGAATCTATGGACAAATGTCTAGAGAATTTTGGAGTGAAGACTTCACCTCATTCCCACAGCACTGACAAAGCAGCTTAACAACACAGGAAAGACAGATGTAGTCTGGCATTTTTTTGCTGAACAAAGGAAACAACAGAAAATTTTTAGCATTTTAATTTTTTAAACTACTTCAGAATGGAAATTAAGCATAAAGACTTCCATGAAGTCAGCAAATCACCAGAAACCAGATACGTGGATAAAACACATGTGAAATGAGTGGTTCAAATGGACGCAAGAAGATGACATTAACTTAAAAATTAAAGTAAAAAAACCAGTAGAACACAGATGAACCACGAAGGCCTTGCAGACAGATGTTGTTACTGAGGTCAAAAAACACTTTATCTTGGCATGCATTAATAACCCATAGGGATTGTAGGTATCTGTTCAATAGTCTTAACTATCAGCAAGATCAGCAAAACCAGAAAAAGTTATTGATTATCATTAAAAATCAGTTGACGTGAAGTCCTCTGTGAATAGGCAGCACTTAGGATCAGAGATATACTCATTGCCGACCTTTTTAGTGACAAGATGAAACAATAAATTGACTATTCAGACAAACCTCTCTTCTCAGATTTGCCTTGGAAATATCAGTGTTCTGGAAAAAATATCAAGGAATACCCTTTGTTAGACAACCTACAGCATATCATTAATTTTACTGAAATTTTAAATTTCAGCATTAGTAATCTGAAAATAAAAATACCTGTAGAGAAAAGTTCTGACATATTATTATAACAAAGGGGCAATGTCAAAAAAAAACCCAAACCAACCCAAAACAAAAAACTCTTTGCAAGGCAATAACCAGAGGAAGCAAAGTGAAAGACTGGATTATTTCTGTATGTTAGCAAATTAAGTTAGCTCTGTTGTCAAGTAAGTTTTTTGCCATTATTGTATTTTTAAATAATTTATGCTCTTTTTTGCGTTTCCTGTTTTTATGTTTAGCAAAACCAAAAGGCATATTTTATTATGTAAAGCTAAAAACATTCTGACGTGGTTGGTTATCTGACATGCATCATGACAGTTTCTCTACAAAAAGCCTTTAAGACACTATGGGAGAAATACAACATTCAGGGACACATTCCTGTTTAGCTATCTGCAAAAATCAGATCTCAGCAAACCTACAGAGCAACAGGACATCTAACAAGTCCTTCTGGCCATAAACACAGTTTATTGTTACATAAATATGATGCTGTGAAGCATTCTTGGATGAGGGACCGTGACCCTTGTATTTCTAGTCATCTTTTCCTAATAAAATCTTCCTAGTCTATGTGGCTCTCCTTGAAATCTTGCCCTTCTTTTGCTAGTATAAGTCAGCCTTCTTTTGGGTCACTTTCTACTTTTTGATTTTTCTCTTGGTACATCTTTAGAAAAACTTCCATTTTCCCTGTCATTTCTTCTTCACGGCTCTGTTGGAACCATGGCTCCTTCCCTTTCCCTGGTAATCCCACACATGCACACCAGCCGTTACCCGCTGTCGCGGAGGACACGCAGCTATATACATTTCTGCACCAGACCATGACCGCTGCCTGTCTTGTTGGGTCGGGGCATTGTCTGAGACCATGGCAAATTTAATCTCCTCCACTTACACCTATCCCCAAAGCCCTGTAAAGATCTTCCCTTAGTCTGTTATTTTGGCCATCCTACCTCTCTCTTTGCATCACTGCGTTATCTCACTGTCTCTTCTTATTTCACCAAACATTAAAGTTTTTCCTTCCAAGAGAGACATCTACCTCCATCACCGATAGCACTTCCCTATTGCATTCTCTTCTGCTGTCAAATACTTTATTTTAAGATAAGACGACATTTGTTTAATTGCAAGCATAATTATAAGACTTCTGCTACGACAGAGGCAATGCCTGGTAATAATTTTGTTTTGCTTTTTAAGTAAAGCAAATGGATGTACTTATGCTTTTTAGTCAAAAATTAATTCCTGCCAACATTTTCAAACAGGCAAAATTACATGAGCTCGGCATATAGAAATCTCCGATAGGCAGAAGATGAAATATCATCAAGCTTCATCCACTCAATTTGTATTATGGAATATATTTATGTTGTGCATAGAGAATAAATCTGCATTACTTCTTTTTACATATATTAGATGTTCTTTCCTCGTTCCTGTTATACAGTATAACTTTGTAGGAAACACCACACATTTCCTTTAACAGCAGAATTTAACCCCAGATTTTGCCCTCTAAAACTACAGTGTGGCTTTTATCCTCATTTATTCTAAAAATACAGTAATCCACTGCTCTCTACCACTTGAGGAGTGTGGTAACAGGCAATCTGTTGCAGCCAGTTCTCTGTTACACTTGCTGGGTGGTAACAGAGCCATCACCTGGGAGAAGCCACAACGTAAAGCAAAACCACTCATCTCTTTCCACTCAGCTGTTGAGTAGAAAAAAAAAAGTAGCACTGAACTGGTACCACCTGATGCCATTCTTATCAGATACCATTTTAACATTTATCATTAAATTTGGTGATAAATTTGGTGGTGTGAAGCCTGATACTCTCCCATCAACCAAGCTCTCTCACTACTATGTTGTGCAGGAGACTGCATAGCAGCCACATCTCAGCAGATGAAACTATATGTAGCTGCACAGAAAAAACTGAATGCCTTAAATGAAAAGCTGTTAAGTGATTTTTAAGAGATATAAGACAAACAGAACAAGCGATGTGTCATGATAAGAGTTCTCCTTTTGATCAAATAGCTTCCCGTTTTTATCTGAGATACAGCAAACAGGCATCTCTGAATTCTATCCCCTTAAACACTTTTGGGCCTACAGGAGGGAAGATGAGGAGCATCAGTTAAGCATTGCAGCCCATACCATTCCTCACCTAAATCATTTTTACAGAGATGAGCACATGCAAATCCAACAGATGATTTTGCCTTGCAGTGTGTGTTGGGCTGTGGACTGTAGACAGTAGCTTAATTGAGTTTTGCTGTGAGTATGCGCAAGCACTTTCAGCGTACCTCTTGTTTGGGGTGCTAAGCTTAAGCATCATTAAATTGACATAAATGCAGTAGACTTCAAATAGCAAGCTCAAGCATTAGACCTAGAACAAGTGTCTTACACCATCTTGTCTGGACCCCTACCCCTCCAGGACTGCTCCCTGTGATACATGCTGAAACGCTGTTTTACTTACTCCTGTTGTATCTTTTTTTCACTCTTGTATACCATCAGTGATTACCACCTTGTTAACATTCAAACAAAATAATATCCAAGGCCAACATTTAGTGCATAGGCAACATCCTGTCCCAAGATGCAAACCTGTTTGGAGACATTTGTAAACCTAAGCCTTGGTATTCAGTTTTTAATTAACAAAGAAAGCTTAATATGCAATTTTTTTCATCCATCTGGCACTAAAATTGCTGAGTTGCTTCTGTTGCATTTTCAGGAAGAGTTTGGGGCTATTAGAAGAAAATTATAGAAGAAAATATAGAATATTATATGGTCCACTTGCCTATTTCAAAGGAAAAGGGTGTTTGGAATTGAGAAAAAAAAGTGTTAGAGAAGATATTAACTATTCTCATAATTTTTTGCATTCTTTCTAGTGGCAGTAGAAAGACCTTTTATTTGCCTTTTTATATGTTCCATATCAGGTCTCTGCATTTTTCCCCCATCAAATCTTAACACACAAAGAAAGAAAGGGAAAAAGAAAAAAAAAAAAAAAGCTGCGATTAATGCATTGTCCATAGCTTGAAAAAGGCCCAACTTCCAATTTAATGACCCTGTTGTGATGAGATGACTTAAAAGCGGAATATTTTTATATTGCAATCTAGCACTTGTTCTCCTCAGTGATTCCTTTACCCACTTGGGAGTATCTTCAGGGACTGTATATTGAGCTTTTAAATGAAACTCTCTGAGTCTTTTCCTTCTGATACTTTCAACCTTTTCACTGAAGAAAATGTTTGTGAGCTCCGCAGATTCTTCTGTAGTACTCCTCTATCCATATTCCACCTTGCCTGTTACAACTTTACCAAGAACCACATTATAAAGAAATTCAAAGAAACTAGAAACAACTTTGTTTCTAACTAAAAACCAGAGAGGGCAGAACATATAAAGAGCATGTTAGGAACTGCTCTTTTTCTGACTTAGTTTCATTAGATATCCCAGTGGAAATATAACATGGAACATATGTTCATAAATAAAGTGAACATCTGATTAATTCTGTTTCTATGTTTTTAATTGATCCATTTCTCAATACATAATGCACAAATTACCATATCCAGGTTGCACTGGAAAGCCCACACGAAACCCTAGAATATGCAGTGGAAGAGGCTTTGGGGAATTTTTAGCACAAGGTAAGCTTTAACTAAGTTCATTTGCCCCCCCTTTCTGAAAGGCATCCAGCACACCCCATCTTCACAACGGCTCCCTGAAAGGCATCACCCCGTGACACCCCCGTACCAGAAGTACCACCACCCGCCCAAGCCAGCCAAGTAATCCATCAGGGCCAATCTCTTGCTGTGGGACTGGCAACTGCCAGATGCCGCAGCAGAAGCTGAATATCTCTTAACAGTACATCTAATTATCTATATTATCCAGGGGAGGAAAAGAGATTTCTTTATATCTCCACATGGTAATCAATAGGCACAGAACTTGGAGATACAATCTTTGACTTAACTATAATTTGTAACTTGCCTAGTGCCACCACAGATGTTATTCTTCAAACAGGAGCTATCAAACACTAGATACAAACTTCTGAGTTCATTACTGCAGCCACTGACAATAACATCAGCATTTTCCTTCCCTGAGAACAAAGGGCGTGTCTATACAGCTATCGTTGCAGTCTATCAAATGCCAAGTGTTAATTGTTTTCCCTCCACTGCCACTTACTGCAGGACCAAAGAGCTTTTTCTGCAAGAAGAATCAGAGAAAGATGGAAAATACAGAGTTTCAGCTCAAGGAGGTTTTTTCCTAGATATGCTTTCTTTCATTAAAATTCCTGTGCAAAGTAACAAACCTGCAAAGCTATGGACTCCAAGGGTGTCAAGAAAACTCTAAGATTTGTAGGATGTCCTTGAATATGAGGGAAATTTTCACAAAGAGCAATTTCTCTAACGAGAATTTTCTTGCCTATGTTGGCCCCCAATACACTGTGCTTATCTATATAACCCAGGATTAATTCTTCATTCATTTACAAAACAAATCAGTAAGTTTTGAAAGGATGGGAAAGCAAGAATCTTTTGTCTTTTAGCCTAAAAGGCAAAAGGCTACGTATCTAAGCCTACTCCAGAGTTTGCTGTAACCAGTACAAAAAAAGGACACAAACCGATGCAGCTTATTCCCCTGGAAACAGGAATCTGAATTTACACTCATTTAATCTAAACACATCAAAAGGAACATCTTAAAGCAGAATGATGTTCCACAGTTCATATGGCAATTACTACGGGGTCATGTTGTCCATTACTGTGGCTCCTCTCCTGCACTGTATGTTTTTATTGCTTACTAATTACAGGAATGCAAAATCAATTAAGAGAAAATAATGAAAGGGAATATGTAATTTCCATAAATAAAAAGAGCCACTTTCTTTAAAAACATTATATAAGCAAATGAAGGAAATCAGCTTTAATTTAACAGATGGCAATCCATTTGAAGACACTGCTCACCACTAAGCCATACTTCCTAATTAGAGAATTTTGTCTCTGTGAACCTTTACTTATTACTGCATCATGATCTTTCCTGCCTAATCTGCCATGAAGGGCTAATTAATAATAACCCACACTAGCCAATGCAGACAGACTAAAGTGAAAAGAGAATTAGATATACATTATCTGGAAATAATGCTCACTCTCTGAAAAACAACTAAAGGACTTTATTGACCTAACTCATTTAACAAATGACACTTAAGTAATTCATTGACAAGCCAGAACAATGGCAGGACTGAAAGCCTATTAAGTCATTTTTCTAACAGACATCACACTGCATTGGCTGTAAATTTCTGGTGTAATTAATTAATTAAGACTTAAATATTTCAGTGATTAATTTCTATGAAAAATTCATAAAATATAAT
>NW_009213519.1:642-55267 GCF_000690835.1 Fulmarus glacialis | reverse complement strand
AGATTAAGGTTACTAGCATTTATTGACTGGGCTATACAAAAAAAACCTATTTAGAAAAAAACCCTCTCCTAGTTCAGCCTCAGAACACTGAAAGCATTTATTGCAAACACTGTGAAAACAAAGTGCTGATATTGCTCGTACTTTTGGTGCATTTCCATTTTTCATTTGGGAACTGCTTTTAGCAGATTTTATTTAGGGATGAATATTCAACTCAACTTAGGTGCACGCAGCATTTCCAAGTCCCACCATCCCAGGCCTGCCTACTTAAGGATTTGGCTTGAAATTGTGGTGCACCTTGCCCAGATATCACAGCTCCATCCCCTCTGTTCCCTGCTGAGCTCGTGCCACATCCAACCCAACTTGTAGACAAGAGCATGCCAGCCTTTCCCACCTAACCTCAACTCTGTGCCCCTCTTCATTGTGTCTTGAGCCTCCTCCCTTCCCAGCCTCGTACTTCATGTAGTGTCTGCCACCCAGTATAATTACTGTTCTACTTGCAGCACGTGGGGAAGTCCTCTTTTTTTTTCTTTTTATTTGGCTTTAGCACCTTAGAGCAAACCACTCGTCTCAGCCTGCCCGCTAGAAAGAAAGAAGATTTGCTTTTATCCCTCTTCCACATTAAAGGCCCAGTCACACACGGAGGGACCTGGATACCAGTGCAAAGAGGCAGCGAAGCCATGAGGCACACGGTACCTACACAGATAAAATTTCCTTCCAATCCGCAGGAGATACTCACAGTTTCTAAAACCAGCAGGGGACACTAGATTACCCACACTGACCTCCGTTTTACGGCACATTAGATTTCTCCCAATTACCATTCCACTGAGATCTGCAGGTTTAGGCCAACCAGCCGACTTTGCAGGATCCGGGCTAACCTCTTCCATCCCACAGGAAGTAATAACAAGAAAAAGAAACTTAGAGGAAAATCAGAAGAAAATAATTTCCTGGCATTCTAGCCTTAGCTGTTATCAATGCATATTGCATTTCACTTCATCTTCTATACACCTCGTAGCATATTCAGCACCTCTGATGGAAATCAGCATGGTAGAATGACAACAAACATACCCAGGGCTCTTCAACTCTCTTGGCTATATCATTTCTTTTTATCTGTTGTCTGCGTAAGTCTCTTTATTATAAACTCTTTCTTGAGGCTAAACATTAATGAGCGATATTGCAAACTCAAAGCTCAAGATTTCTGCAAGCTCAATAGAATTTATAATCATTGCAAATGCTTTTTATATAAAAAGCTAATATTTTAATCTTTTTTTCTTTTTTTGAATTAAAAGCCTCTTTCATATTTGATGTATTAACTGTATTAGCATTTGTTCTCTACGGATATCAAATCTTGATGATAATTATTTGCATGTTAATGCTTATTAGTACATCCAACTGGATGTGAACAATAAATAGAAAAAAGTGTAAAGTGCAAAACACTTCACATTATATATTTCTGGAAAATGATGGGAAGCTGTAATTGCCAGTGATTGCAGCCAAGCCTATAATAACTGGAGTGAAATCTAAGATGAAAACTGTAATGTAGTTTAACATAAGTTAGAGGGTTAGATTAGTTTATTAAATTTGGCTAGAAAACAGAATAAATTTAGTTTCTTTACATTTCCTCAGGTACAGCATTTTGAGTAATGTAAGCAGTTAAATAATGTTGTCCCCATAGTCCTCCTTAATTCTCTGAATAAAATTCACCTGTTCACAGAAACACCAACACCCCTGGAGCTGGAGAGCCATGGGGGGAACACGGCTCCAGCATGAGCCGAAAGCTGTGCCGGTGAGCGCAGTGTGTGACTGCACAAGCTGGGTGCCACTGGTCACACTTCAGCTCCTCATCTTTTTGGTGTATCAGACCCGTTTTCCCACAACTGCTTTTATGCCAGTATCATTGTGGTGATGACTGAGGATTTGGTCTGTTTGGGGTTTTTTTTTGGTTGGTTTTGTTTGTTTGTTTGTTTTAAAAGAAAAAAGATTATTTGGGGTCAAATTAAAGACCTAGCAAGTACAGGAGAAACTTGCTCAGCTTGTTCTTTGGGGTCATTGTCCATGCTTGTCCTTTTCTCTCAGTTTTGCTCCTCAGGGATGTTATCTCCCCACTCTCACGGATCACTGCAGGGTTCCCTTCTCCTTTTTCAAGCCCAGAAGCTTCCCACCCTGCTGCCCGCTGCCCTGGCAGACCACTGGCACAAGGAGGGAGAGATGTCCAGAATGACTCCCAGCAGCAGGAGTAGGATCAAGCAGGGCTCTCTTACCTGTCACCTCTCATTTGCAGTGAAATTATCAGTCCTTTGAGAGAAAACCTGTGTCTTCATGTACAGCCTCAGACAAAAGAGGCTGGCTCTGGATCCCACAGAATTTTGGGGAGCTGCTGGTGTAGGGGAACAGATCACCCCATGTCCACTCCACAGTGACACATCACCAGCTGCCAGGGCTTGTGTTTGTTCTCTATGGGAAAGGGTAATCTCTACTTAGGATAAAAGGGTTATCCCCTGCTGATTGTTTAAATAAAAACTGCTATGAGACAGTGAACATACACTTGGACTGCCAACGCTGTGATTCAGACTCCAGTTCTTGAGGGCACTTAAAAGTCTCTTAGCACAGTCCTAGTCAAATACAGCTCTTCAGTCTGATGTAGGACTTGACCCTAATACAATCTTGGCCTGAAGGCAGGAGTACCAGCCAAGCAAGGCACACTAACACCTACGCTATGACAAGATAACCTCTTCTTTCTTTGTGAAAACTGAGTTTAATTGCAGTTTCATTCATGATAATGACCTACATAATTTTCAATAATTGGATACAATTTATCTTTTCTTAATGAAAAAAGTGGAAATTAGCAAAGAGATAGGATACTAGAAAATGCTTCATTTGAAACCTCTTCATTAATTATCAGGATGTCTAAACACCATTTTGAGAACTGCACTTACAGAACAAGAATCCAACTAATAATTCCTTTCATTCTTCTGTAGAGTTTACTGTAATACTCTGCTTAAAAAACAGCACCTTCTTCTAGGAGGTACCTGTTTCATTTGGGTACCATTAGCTCCACTTTTGAAGCGAGCGATAGCTCCACATATACTTTCTTGAACAGGTAGCACAACTGCCAGTATAAATGTGAAGGTACACTCTGAACTCATTAAATGAAGATGTTTAGGACTTACTGATATTCTTATAAATTGCTTGGATCTTCCCAGAATTTTTAGTGGGCTTTGTATCAACCACAGAATTCTTTACATCCTTATTTTAAAATTAATTAATTAATTATTATAATTCACACCATGTTCTTCATAACTAGCTCTGACACCAGTGTTTGATGGATGAAACAAAACAAACCGGACTTTGAAAAGACTAGTATACCTGTTATATTCTTGCAGATGACAATGATTAATAAAACTCAGTGTAGCACACTATATTTACCAAGTCTCATTTTATATTTGTCGACTTACTAAATTACTTTGACATATCTCCAGTTTATGTTCTATTACTGAAGAATAACTACACAACAGATGGCAGTGTGTTTGCATAACAATTTTTTTAGGCAGGTCAATGTACAAGGTGGTTATAGGGATTGATATATATTGGTAAGCATGTTTATTTTTTTGGCAGTATCAATCAGACAGTCAATCAGTCAACATAGTAATTTCTATATTGCAAAGGAGAGGTTTAGCAAACATATATCATTATGGACAATTCTTTAAAGAGCAAAATTGTAGTACCAAGGACTAAGATTGGAGTAGAGCCAGTATACGGAAAATGACATTTCTAGATAGAATCGTTTTTCAAACAGGGACTTCAAACCTTTGAATCTTCCAAAAATATTAACAAAGAATGGCTCTGAAATCATATTGGAATTCATTTGGTAAGTAATTAAATATCTATAGCTGTATCTATTGCATTCTTCAGCAATAAGCAATAGATAATTATGGACTATGTCATATCAAGTGAAAATAATATCTTGCAAATAATGAAATTATTATACAGGAAAGCTATGCTGCTCTGAGAGCCATGCTATTTATTTATTTAAAAAAACCAAAAAAGCAAATCCGAAACAACCCCCAAAATCCTTGATTCCTGGAATGCAGCCAAAGATATTTGAATGAAAAGTTACATTTTCCCCTTACACTGCAGACTGAAACAAACTTCTCAATCTAATGGGAATGACTTTGATTGTCTTACCTCGGCCACCACTCCACAATGCTACATAACATGACAGTACTGATTAATAAATCAGAACAGTTTGAGCCTGTGTTAAGATGGAATGACTGTAGAAAGAAGGTAGAAAATGAGTCGACCTGCAGCTCAGGATGCCTGGCTTCAATTCCCAGTGCCACTGTCGTGGTTTACCCCTAGCCAGCTACTAACCCCCACACAGCCGCTCTCTCACTTCCTCCCCCCCTCTCCCCCCTGGTGGGATAGGGGAGAGAATCGAAAGAGTAGAAGTGAGAAAACTCATGGGTTGAGATAAGAACAGTTTAATGATTGAAATAAAATAAAGCAAAATAGTAGTAATAATAATAACAATAATAAAAGAATATACAAAGCAAGTGATGCACAATGCAATTGCTCACCATCCGCCGACCGATGCCCAGCCAGTCCCCAAGCAGCGGTTACTGCCCCCCAACTAAGTCCCCCCAGCTTATATACTGAGCATGACATCATATGGTATGGAATACCCCGTTGACCAGTTTGGGTCAGCTGTCCTGGCTGTGCCCCCTCCCAGCTTCTTGTGCACCTGGCCGACAACGGGAAGCTGAAAAGTCCTTGACTTAGTGTAAGCACTGCTCAGCAACAACTAAAACATCAGTGTGTTATCGACATTCTTCTCATACTAAATCCAAAACACAGCACTATACCCGGTACTAGGAAGAAAATTAACCCTAACCCAGCCGAAACCAGGATAGCCACCCTTGTGCTGTTGTCTGGCCCTGGACACGTGACTTAAACTATTTGCATATTAGTAATTAGGACAATAATTCATTCTCTGAAACCTAAGAGTATAAAGCATTATATCAAACTGAGGTACTTATAGTTGACATACATTGTAAGTGGTTCTTTCTATTTTGTCTGGTTGTAAGAAATGATAAGTGACATTCCAATTGATTTTCAGCCAAAGAGACAGCTGATATTAACAACTTTCTGTCAAAGTCTTGCAATGAAATAATAATGAAAGAGTTAACACTATCATTGTATGTTCTTCCAAGGAACAATACGAAGACAGAGTTCTGATTAATTAGTGCATTCTTTAATAAGAACATGTCTTTTGGCATCCTACTCCAATGTATGACTGCCATTGGGGAGGGCAGGGAACAGCTGTTTTCCATGAGAAATTCTAGCTTGTCTCTGTGGGTGAGTATTTCTATTTGTGATGTACCCTGCTTAGTGCCAGACCACTAATTTTTAGTAATGCAGGCTCTGTCTTTGAGACACAAAAAGGGTGAAGTGGTGTAATAATTTGGAGGTTGAAAATTCACTGCTTGATGCCTCCTGTAGTAAATTTGACCCTGGAATATTAAGGGGTGTTAAATAAATTGGACAAAGAGGTGTTTGGGGAGTAAAAGTGCCAGACACACTGCCATGAATGAGCAATTAGATGTTCACGAACCAGCTTATCACAAATTACATGCCTACAATATCTATTACTGTAATGACCTTGAGAGTTGACTCATATTCTCCCTTAACCTAATGAGCATGCTGAGTATAATCAATTACGTCTGCAATTAAAATTATAATTTGTCTAACAAACTCTTCTTTGCTTTCAGACATTTTTTAACAAAGCCTGTTACATACTGGTAAAAGATAAATATTAATTTTCTGTTGTGTTCTCATTTTTTCACTTACTCTGTGGCTAATTTATTAAATCATATTACCTCTCCCATTATTTTTTAAGTTTTCAGCAAAATTTAGTTAAGTTTCAGTCCTGAATGTCACGGGATAATTATAACATTTAACAGCAATTTATCATTTCCCAATAGGGTTTGCAACCTGTCTTTGCCTGCCCATTGAAATTTGTTTGCATGTTCCACCCAACGGCTACTGCAAATATTCTGCCTTTCACTTCTATACACACATGTCCTGTTTTAATGGAATGACCAGAAGATATTCTGCTGAACAGAGCTGACATCTGTTTGCCAGCCTGGACCTGCTGAGGTCAAGTCAACACAACATAAGCAAAACTTGGCCCTAACCATTAAGGAACAGGATGTCATTCATTGCAATCTGCTGCTAATTATAGAGTCAACCAGGCAGGCAACTACAGAACAACTTTTTTGCTTATGTATCCAGGTGTACAACAAACACTTAGAAAGATTAATACGGAAATTCAGCATATTAATCATCAGAAAATGGAAAGAAATGGAAGAAGGATTTAAAAAAATGGGTCCACGCATTTTATGTAAGGAACAAGCAAAGGAAACCCTTCCAGTTCTCAAGAAAGGACAACCTTGGCTCTTCTAATGTACGACTGGTTCAAAGTCCCCAGAGTGCTGAATCCCTGCACTGAGCTCAGAGGGTTTTGAGAGAAGCCATGTATCTCTAAAGGGTCATTGCTTGGACACTCCTCTCTGTCAGGACTGTTACTGCACATGCTGCCAGTGAACAGCACCCACTGGCATGCAGTCATCACAGCAAGGGGAGCAAGCATCTGCCTGGCTCTGCACCACAAAAGCAGCACCTTGGCTTCAGGCAAGTGAAGGCCAGGATTTGTAACTGCAGGCATAAGACTTCAGGGCATCACACAAAGGTGCTCCACCAAGTAGAGCCAACCTAGAATAATGCTCTGCCCAAGGCAATATGCTCTACTAAATCCTACTGCTAGCCTACCTGCAGCGAGCTAGCTCAGCGATAGCATGTTCCCCAGCACAATGGCAACTAAACGCATGCCCAGGTCTGTACAGATGTGTAGACTCCTGCACAGGTAGGCTCAGCGCTTGCTACAACAGAACAAGCAATCTGTCTCCCTGCTTCAACCTGCTGCCAGGCAAGCCCAGCAAATGCAAGCAAAACACAGCCCTAACCGCTAATGAACGAGATGCCATTGCTCGTCCCGCAATCTGCTGTTAATTATAGAGCCAATCAGGTAGGCAACACCTGAGCCACAGATGCCACCAGGGTTTTGCTGTGGCACGGCGCTGTGCCGAGGAATTACACCCAAGGAGTTTTCTTGCCCGGGACAGCAGTGTTTTGGCACGCAGCATTTTTCATGCAGAAGGGAATTAGCTGAAAGACTCATTTCCTGCTCCCATGATCTGCTCTTAAAACTTCCAATTAAGTGAAAGCATGTCAAACTGAAGAGCTTTATTTGCTTACTTTCCTTCTCCAACACGCCTTCTTCCCAGGACCTTCACAGACTTAATGCTCTCTGTGAAATATTGATGTCTGCCTCAGAAATGAGGAATGATGAAGCTGTTATTTACATGAAATGAATTAAGTTTGCCACAGAAATGAGTTTTGTATCCTCCAGATTTTGAATCTTTGCAATGTACTACACCTGAAAGGGGCCTGGAGGATGACTGACTGCTGTGGAATACAGCTAAAAGCACAGGAAATGGGGAAAAAAAGCCCCTTCAGGTACAGAAATACCCATGAGTCACTTCTCTCAATATGCTACAGATAATGAATAAACTATCCTATATTTTGCATTAATTTTTGTCAACAAAATCTAATCAAAGCTCTTTTTTTTTTTAGAAACTCAATAGTTACACTAAATTAGATTACATAGAAAATTAAATCATAAATCCATGTAACTAGGCCCTGCCTCTGTTTCTGTTGCTCCAAAAACACAACTTTGCTCTCTTGAGCACCTCATTTAATTCTAAGAGCCTGAGCTTCCAAACTAGTTATGGATTTGATCATTTAATAACATGAAACAAGTAATTGTATGAGGGAAAATTTATTATTTAATTAGCCTGTACTCGTAATCAATAGCAATCTATTAATTCATTAATTTGCATATCCCTTATTTTTATGTGTGTCCACAAATTCTGTTAGATTTTTTTTAATTTATGAACTTTCTACCTTCACTATGCAAAAGGAGGTGCTCAAACTGTATATATAAAGTAGAACAAATAATTTTTTTTGGAATGCATGTATGCCCTATAGAACTGACGGCAGGACAAGATTTAATACTGAAAACAAGGAAAAGAAATAAAACAACAGGGCCTATTCTCCCCAGGATGCATGCATAATTCTGATTAATGTTAATGAAAGATACTAAACGTATGTGCACTGAGGGGAGTTTATTAGAACCTAATAAATTCTGAGATTTTTTCCTTACTTTCTTTTTTTACTTCATAGGTACTATAACAGTGAACTTCTTCAGGTGAAGTGGAGGATATTTAAAGAAAAAAATAAAACCACTATATCAAATTATGCTTCATAGGTTATTTTCTCAAAATGCTATTTGGCATTCTGAATTACTAGATTTACACATATGACTAAAAATTGTAGGTTTAAATGATAAGCTCTACAAAACAAAGAGTTGCTTACACAAGTAGGGTCAAAAATGTTTGTATAGAAATGGCAAAAGCTCCATTGATTTAGTCCAAATATTTTCACAAGTGAACTGAACCATTTATACCAGAGAATAATCTAGCCCCAGACACCAAGGTTGTTCTACTTACATGGGACTCAAAGAATCGAAGACAGGTTACAGATTTCATATTCTGCTAGATCATAATTCTAAATGTAACTCAGGGTGGCCTCACCAAGAGGCCACAGTTGAAAGAATGGCTTTTGTTGAGTTCAGAAATTACTTATTTGCAGAAAAAAGCATCCATTAAACATGGTTTGAACTGATCCACTCCTCAATCTTGGCAGACCGACCACCCCCTAATGATAACTCCACTCCAGCTGAGGTGTGCTGAAAGGCCAGGTGAGAAAACATCACAGTATTATTGTCTTTTCTACACCTTCTCAATAGAGAACTAATAAAGCTTATTCACAGATCCATCAAAAAACAAAGAAAAAAAAAAAGAAGAAAAATAAAGTGCTACCTCTGGGCATTATTACTTCAAATTCTAAAAACTACACTTGAAATCAGACAAAGAAATTCAACATTCATGAAATCAGAGGAATTTCAGATTTTAACATCTTTACAAGCAAGATCAAGACAATCATTCACATGAGCACTTTCCATCTGGTCTAGTTTATTTTCTTTCAGCTCTAACAGAGAGAATTTGGATCAATGATGCCAGGCAGACAACATGAAATGAAGATTTTCATGGTAGCAATGAAGGAGGTAACTCTCAAAAAGTATAAATGAAAGAGAAAAGAAAATGGTTTGGATTTTTCAGAGATAATAAGCTGGAAGATTACCAAAGGAGAAACCATTTTTCTCCTTCAAAAGACCCGAGCAATCTAGCAAACACAGGATGTTTTTCCAATCTTCTGCCCTTGCCACTAAATACCAGCAGATTGCCCCGGGTCCTGGCTGCAGAGCCTTGCTCTGAAGTGCTACTGGGCAGAACTTATTTAGAGGAGACGTGTGCATGGACACATCACACTTAGCACTGGTCCTTGCATATGGGTACAGGCAGAAACAAATTTGTTCTGACTGCATATGTCATTCCCAGTCCACAAGCAGAGGCAGCCTCTTAGCCCAGATTCGAGCCCATGCTAACAAATCCAGCCTTTTTGCATCTGTCCACATAGACATAATCTTAATGGGTTTCATCCCTGATGAAAAACAAACTAGTTTCTCAGGGTTCTCCACTTGGGCATGCTGTCCCTTCTCCCTGGGACTGCCATAGCGAAGGATCCCGTTCGCACCCTGCACAAAGCAAAGCCCCAGGTCATGGGAGAAGGGATGGGAGAGAGAAAAGCTCAGGACAGGAGCAAGACATGGTGCAGATGTAAAACTCGGGGAACAACAAAATGTCACGGATACAGGTGAGCTCTCCTGGCACAGCCAGAGCAGGGCAGTGCCCCATGACTCTGTGCTGCCTCTAAAGGACACAGGTATTATCAACCCCAGCTTCTTCATCTGCTCAACAAAACAGGAATAATGACTTGGCCCTTCTTTAAATCACTTTTGCTGCAACAATTTGGTTGGTAAAATTGAATTACCAGTCCGCTGCACCTAGCAAGGGACTGAGAACTCCTGGGAAGAACTGAGGCATCTCAGACTCCAGAAAAAGGCAGTCTGTGATGGAAAAGAAAAAAGTGTGTGGAGACCTAATGGTAAAAAAGAAAGCTTCAGGATGAGTTTTACTCAGCTGGTTAACTATTACAAGTGAATCTTCCTCTCTGAAAGTGAACAGTTCATCTCCAAAGTAGGTAACTGTGTTAAAGTAGGGAATCTAAGCTTCTCTCCTCAAATCTTCTGTCTGTAATTTCAGTTAAAAGGACAGTGTAATTGTTAAAAGATTCATTTGGTTTTCCCCAATTTATGCCAATTGTAGCATCATTCCTAGAAATTTGAAATATTAAAAGAAATTTAAAAATACCCAGAAATGTTTTTGTTTACAGAATTCATTGTTTGGAAGTTACAATTTATTCTTTTTCCTTCAACATCAAGGGGCTGCAGAGTGTTTATGTATTGAAAGAAAATCATGAGCAGCAGCAGCTAATTTAGACAAAGAATAAGTTATTTAAAAAAATCTTAATCCTGACTGGCAACTTATTTACTAGTCAAGCAGGGAATTCCTCTCCGGAAAAGGCCTGGCAGTTGCGCTGAACTGCATCCTTAGATGCTGATTTCTCTTATGTGATCTAAAACCGAGAAGTGGATATACCTACCAAGCTGATTTTACCAGGTAACTGCCTACATTTAAGTAAGAATCAGGATTTGTTTCATTATTCCTTTCTCTTTTTAAAGACACGTCTCTTAACATTTGGTACATGCATGCGTGTGCAATCCGCCTGGAGACACCAGCATTCAGATTTCTGCAAAAGGGAAAGGGTTTAGAGGTTTTCTCTAACTCTTCAGGGAGTGCTACACCTCACTTGCCTAAAAAAGCACCACAGTGCAAGCAGCAGAGCATTGCTCAATAGCTGTCACCGAAACAGTAAAACAGAAAACAGCAGTGTGGAGTCATAGACCTCTGAAAAACACAACTAGTGGAGATACTGCCTTGTGGAGTCACCACATGAGCAGCACTGCATAAGCTGCAGGTTTTTACTCCCATCACTACAAGCAAGTGAAAGGAAAACGCAAAATGGTGAGCACCACACAAGAGGTGCACTGGCATCTGTTCTCGTTCAACCTCAGAAACTGCTATTCCAGCAACATTTCCATCACCAGCCAGCGTGGGCTTTTCCTACCGCTAACCAAATGAGGAGGCGCCATTTGATAAAGCTCCCAGAGGCTGGATTTTGAAGGCATATTTCAAATTCTTTCAGACCACAGCTTAGCTTTACGGAATGACCCTGTATATGAGTGGTCTTGCCAGAGGGCAGCCAAGCAGCTTTCAGGAGGGATGGAGGAAATGAGGCTTGAGAGAGGGGTTTTGTTTTATATTGCAGGAAGCTCTTGACTTGTCCAGCCTGGCTTGCAATGAGCATGATACAAAAAACCACTGCAGTATCCAGAATGCTTGACTTTTTTTTTTTTTTTAACAGTGAAAATATTACATACTCTTCACCCTGTCATCCTGTCTGGAGCTTGCTGAGCAAGTTTTATTCTATTATTTTAACCTTAGTTTTCCATTTCTAAATCATTTCAAGCAGAGGCTTTTCTTTCTCTGAAAGAAAGTAAGTCCTACATGGGCTAACATGGTGCTGCCAGAACAGACTAAAATGCATGGACTAGATCAGATGTACTTGTATTTAAGATGTGCTTAGAATTTCAGTAGGTTACAGGACAGTGTAACCACCTACTCTTTCATGTGATAAAGGAACATAGGGCTAAGAAAGGCCTCCATTCCCTTGCTATCACATGCAAAAACATTATATACACTTTTCCCTATTGACATTTTTAAGCAACAAACTCATTCAAGCTGTGCAGACTCTCTGGAGCTGCAGGGACAGCTATAAGTAGACAGCTCTTTCATTTTCAGAAGGGGAGGTGACTTCAAGGGAAAAAAAAATATGGAACCAAGTTAACATTTTCTTTATTATTGCATTGATAAGGCAGCCAGGACTCTAATAAATGGATTCCCTTTGTCTGGCTGAAACTGGGTCATTAACACGAGCAAAGCACTGCGATTCTGCCCCTCCCTGGGAGACTCCGGATGTCACAGCATCCAACCAGACAGCTGAGGCACCGAAGTTTCACACAGATCAGTCAACTGAAAATGCCTTTGGGCAAGAACACCCAATAAGCTCAACCACAAAACAGTTTAAGTGTGGGTAAATGCCTGCTTATAGAAGGCATACGTTGGCATGAAGAGAAGTCGTCTGTTTTGCACGTGACCCTTCGACATCCCTTCTAATTTGTGGTCAGCATAAGAATAATTTTATGGTGGATCTTTGGAGGAAGCAAAAGCAGTACCTGGTAGGTAAGAATGCAAAGACAAATGTGCAAAATCACATGAGGTTAGAGCACTGGCACACAATATTCTGTTGTAAAGCATTATATTAATTTTTAGGAGGAGTTAGTCAGAAACCTATTAAACTGAAATCTAGCTTTGCAACACTTGCTTAATAAACAATTTTCACTTAGTACAAAACACAGAACAACATCAAGTTACAAATCTGAGTTAAACGGGAATGCTTTTGCACACTCCTTGGTGAGTTATATTCTAGTTGAAAGCAATGTAACAAAAAAAAAAAAAAAAGCAAGCAAGCATTCCCTGTTAAATGAAGAGGTTTATAAGATATGAGCTTGACAAAGAGAAAAAGTATTATGGATGAGACGGAGCTTGGAAAGAAATTCATACACTAACCACACAAAAATTAATCAGACAGCCTTGACTGTGCTATTAATGATTTTAGACCTCATGCATTGTCTGGGATTTCTAGAGGGTTTGCATTTACAGTACAATAGGGTATTTGTAGGACCTGTACTCAAGAGTGGCATTTGATCGATTGTACATACTCTGAGACAGAGAATGATTTAAATGCAAAACATATTGCTGTAACATGGGAACAAAGAAGTGAAAGACACTTTCTAATTAAAACATAGGATTTTTGATCCCAATCTCAGTCATTGTGGGGCAAATGAAGAGTAGTATGTAGAGCAATTCATGGATTTCTCAACACCCCTCCCCATATTGTTTTTTTTGTCACAATATGCCAATTCAGTAAAACAGAAAGCATTTCCAGAAGAGGTTTTGTTTTCATAAAGAAAAAGGTTTTGTTGTCAAAATACCGTTATAACATTTTCAGAGGAAAACTTTTCCACCTTTCTGCTAGAAATACTTTCTCATTTTGAACTGTAACTCTGTTTATAGGAAAAAAAAAAGAAAAAAAAAAAAAGAGCTCTCAACCTCCCAAATAAACCCTTCTGAATGACTGATTTGTTCAAGATTCTCCTGTCATGAAAATTGTAAATATCTGAACACATACCAGGGGAAAGAAGAAAAAAAAAAAAGTATATTTAAAATGCTTTTGTCAAAGCAGGAGCAGGCTCTGCTGGAGCTGCACAGAAGGGCAGAGCATGGGGAGCCCTGGCAGTGTTTAACCCTTCCCTGCAGTAATCAGTCAGGTCACTGTGGGCAGCATGAAGCAGTGTCCCAGCATGAGCAGGGCTCTGTGGGGTGACTGCTCGCTTTCCACTTGGACTAGCTGCTGGCACAGCCACCCTCAGCCCCAGCCTCTCCCCGGGCTTGCAGGGCTCTCCTGACACATGATGTGGTGGCTGGGGACCGCGACAGACACAGCTGTGCTCCCACGGACATTCCTGAAAGTCCACACACCCTTCACGTTACGCACATGCAAGTACCTTTGCAGGTCTGCACACATTACCCGCAGTTTAGCTCTCACCTGTTGACCTTTGGGAGAACAAAAAAGCCAGTGGCCAGGGCTCTGCATCTGGGATCATGCCCAGCAAGAGAAGAGCAGGATGCTGGATGGGGCCAACAGAGCTGCAGGACTTTTAATACCTGTACACTAAGGCAATTTAAACAAGCATTTGAACCCACTTACTTGCTTATTATAGTTTAATTTAGACAACGTCAATAACTCTGACTAGCTCTGGGGGTATTTTTGGAATTAAACTACCTAAAGAGAATATTCATCTATTTCCTTCCATATGGCAGGAAAGAAGGGTAGAATTGCTGGCACGAAACAGTAAAATCTTCCTTCTCATTACCATTCTTCAAATTCTTTTACTTTCCTCATTTATAGTTGCACGTTTTTAATCGTGTTTTGTTTTGTGTTTTTTTCTTTACATTCTAGTCCATACAGACTATTCTGTGTTTGTCCAGGGACAGAGAATGATATTACTTTACAAGTCAGGGGTACAGCATGTCATGACATTCACTACTGGAAATTCAAAAACATTCAGATTCAGAACCATCATAATTCACTGCTAAAGAGAATCTTTCAAAAACTTCTGTCCTCGTCCCTTCAGGGAACTTCACAACCCGATATTTCTAGATCAGACTTCATTATCCAGGTCATCATTTCAATTTATCAGTGCCTTGGAGCCTCTGGTATTCTCAGCTAGGATGGTGTCATGTCCATCAATCACTAGGCTGTTTCCACATTCCCAATTTTCTTTCATCTCTTTCAGTCTTCAAAAAACTTCTATAACTTTACATGGGTGTATACTGGACACAGACACCTCTTACTTTCGTCAACTGTTACCATGTTTTAAGTATAGGAACTGATCTGTGCAAATTAAGGGGGGCTTAAGAACCGTTTTCATTCTAGGTCCTGCATATTATTATTTGTATTAAGGGTGGGTTTACAGATCCACCAGTGTCTCTTTGGACTATAAGCATGGCAAACAAAAAAGCAATATGATGCTTTTCCTGGAAAGCTTATAGTTCAATCAAAAACTAAATGTTACATGTAATGAACAGGAGTAAGGACCTGAGAAGGCAAAGAGGAAATTGGGACTCTAGCACTATATCCATTAATTGCATCATAGAACACATAGGTCTGGCCAAGGGACTGAAAGGAGGATTAGACCAACACAAGGCAGATTTTGAAAAGGGCCTTGAAGGAAAGGGCAAGAATTATTATTTAGAGAGAGCAGAAAACAAAGAGCTAGCTAAAGGCTTTAAGGGAGGGGGGCAAACTATATGGATGCCCCTGCTGCTTCCCCATGTCTGTAAGGAGCAGCATAATCCCAGCTTTGAAAATATACACCACTAACATCCCACCAAAACCCACCCCAATCTAAGTACAGTACCGAAATAGAAAGAACATTATGAGCTCCAAACAGACATAGCAGCCCTGAAACTACTGAATTTGCTGTACCAATTACCTACCTGCAATATTACATATTCTCCAGCCAAATACTATTAGTGTGGTTCTCAAAGCAATTCAAAGAGACTGCTGTACTTCATCAAATCATTTTTGGACATCCCACAAGCTTTCAAGAGAATCATCATTCTTAAGAGTAAAGCAAACAAGACCATTTGTTCACATGTTTCGGTACAATATAGTTTTCAAAAACTTGTTTCTTTCTTCCGTGTTTTTTCTACTTTAATTTTTATATTTGTTTAGAGGTAAGAAAAATCTTTTCATTTCTCAAATGCCAGCTTTTTTTGTTCTTTTAAGAGAGCAAAAGGTGATTTCCAATACTCCATTAAACAAGGACTTACATCTGCCAGTCTGCAGGGAAAGCATGCTGAGGCATCAAAAGTATTGCAGTTAGTGAACTTAATCCTTCTGATGCAATCAGTCTGCAATGCGATCTGATTAAATTTAAAGACTCAAACCTGAAGTCCAGTACTTCAGGCCCAGAGATAAGTAGACAAATAGTATGAAAGAGCAGTCTGCTGTAGGCTTAAATAAACCCTAGACTCCACAGTTCAGGTTAAGATTTCTAAAGAATGCAAGCCAGGTGGATTGATTTAACACAACATTAAAAAACCATCTGGGAAAGAAAAACATGTACATCAAAAAATAATCGTGAGACAATCTTCTCAGTGTAAAATAATTAGTGGAATGCGTGACATATAAAATAAATTTCTGCACATATACCCACACTGCCACCATCAGCCTCGCTTTCTCATTTATTTAAGTGAACCTGTAATTGGCAAACAGGCACTTACTCATGGCTAACAGTGGAGGTGCTGAACTGCTGGAGACTTCAGCACTGCTGCAAAATAGAGTATGTGTTCATATGTGTTTGTGCAATGGACACTTGCTGTGCAATATTATCTTGTCTCTACAGATAAATTAGTTGCATCATGCTCCTGCCAGCTTGATTTGTTTAGCCTTTACGGAGTACACAGTACATGGAGTTTCTTGTGATTGAATCTCACATAAAAGGTAAACCTGAGAGTTTATTCTATGCTATGCTATACATCCTCCAAGGCATCTAGAGCATTTGCTGACTTGATGTTGAAAAGAAGGCTATAAAATATACTGGGGAAATCTTGAAACGTCACTCACTTGACATAGCAATAAGAGTCCTGCATTAAGATACAGCGCTGATTTCCCTGATCCATGAAATTGCCTAGATATTTAAGGCATTCACAAACAGAACTGGCATGAAACTCACCCTCCATTCCTGGCACAAGGACACCATGGTTTTTATGTTCTCCAAGAAAAAGAGAGCTCAAAATTGCAGAGATAAATATTCTTTAAAAGAGGACCTAAACACAATTTCCTTCCTTTCTCAAGTAAGAAGAAATAAGTACTCAAAATGTCTTTAATGCTGGAAGATGGTTATGCTTGCTGACACGCTGCTCAGAGATGCTCAGGTTCTCTGTTGTGAATGGGTGCAAGAACCTCTTACAATGAAACAGAAAGCGTGCAAGTCTGTGACCACCTTTGGAGAGGGACATTTGTCCCTCTCATAAATAGGTGACAGGGCTGGAATAGGCACAATCTGTGGACAGCTATGAAAAATATTATGATGCAATATATTCTATTATTTTACGGTCTGAGATCTGGGACATGGTTCAGAATTCCTTAGCAAATGTGTATTTCCAGCTGCTAAAGGGTAAGAAAAGACCCATCTACACTTCCAAAGTATTGGTGAGCTGAGGGTCAGGTATAAGTATAATTTCTTCCAAAGACCCATCCAATGCAAACACACAGTCTGCAATAATAGGGGAATTTGAAAGGACCATAAGCTTCCCTAGAACACTGTCCTGCAGGGGCTGCTAGCTTAGATTCAGAAGAGGATAGTATCCACAAGGAACAGAGTACAGCAATAACTGATCTACATGTTAGATTATAAACAGCTTCCCATTAGGTAGCTAGGAACGTTTTAGTCCAAGAGGCACCACTAAAGTATCCTGACATTGCAGTACATGGTACATCTGACTGAAACCTGCACACACCAGCACAACGAACACGTAAGATTGGCAGACAATCTTATCATTGATTTCTATCCAAAATCACACTGAAAGGATAATCTCTTTTAAACCTGGTGCATGCATCGCACATACAATTTTCGGCATCTCCATAGCAAAGAAAGACCTGAGACTCATACTCAAACCGAGGTCCAAGATTTTTCTTGGACATAGATTACCATTCCTTCTTGTTGACAAAGAAAGAGAATTTCCTAATCTTTTCCAGATAAAATTTCTCAGTCAGTTTTTGTCTTAGCTAGGCTGATAGCTCTTCCCATTTTGTAGTAAAGCTTTGCACTGACCAATTTAATAGCCAGTACTCTTCCCCTGCTTCCTGTAACTCTTTTCCTACATAGCACATACAGTAGCCTATATTTATACTGGTATACAGAATTACACAAAATAGGAATAGAAAGGACTCTTGAAGCCATCTGGTATGTGACCCCATTCAAAGCAAGATCAGCTACACCTAATTAGCTCCTGACATACGCTTGCCTACCCTATTGAAACAGAGACTCCACAAACTCCCTTGGATATTTATTGTGATGCTTTGCTATTCTTACTATTAGAATGTTTTTCTACTGTTTAGTCTGTTCCAGAAATTTTAATTAAAAGTTCCCTTAGAGGAAGACTGGATTATTGTGCATTCTGATACATTAAGAAAAACACATACAGAAACACATGACACATTGAATTTAAGGTTCATAAATTATTTGTAGATCACATAGGTGGTTTTTCAAACTTTCTGATTCAAAACAGTTTAAATGGAACCAGCTATTTATGTATCCACTCTATTGTTCACTTTAAAGAAGATCTTGATCACAGTAATTTCTTCCCCAATTCAAGTTTTGAAAGCTCTAAGTTCTCTGAAGAAAATAGTTGTTGGCATTTTTGGGTGATAAACATCCCAAAGTGATGATGATGAATTCCAGTGTTGCCCAATGATGCAGAAAAGTAGACAAATGCAGACTGCTAACCTCTGATTTATGAATACGCACTCTTTATTACAGAGTCTAGGGGTTCGCAGCTGTAAGAGCGGGTCTTTTTCTTCTCATTGCTTATTAAAAGAGTGAGAAGGAAGCAGGAAGGGTGGCTACCATTTTGCAATGTGTTGGATAGATTAACACTTAATGCTCGTCTCCAGTACGAATACAAGATGATACAGAATTTCTTGCCTTTTTAAGGCCTACATAAGCATCTATTACTCTTCACAATCACAGAAGATGGGAATTTTTACATCTAGTTTTGCTCATTCATACTAGCAAATTTTCTTACATTTTAATATAACCATTCCTATAAACCTTTTCTTTACACAGAAAAAAACCTTTGTCCAAGATACTAAAAGAAATCCTGTGATCTGCTTGTCAAAACATGTTGGTGTTGATGACAAAATTTACTTCGGAAAGTATTTAAACTGAGACTTTCACCTATCAACAGGCATTCCCAGTGAAACCCACCCAGTGCACTCTAAGTCACGAGGCAAGGAATCTGTTTTGTTGCAGTACTGAAGTAAATTGTATTACATTCCTTCATCACTCCTCAGCTTCCCAAAGCTTGGGGACTGTCTAATTTCTTCTTCTCTCTCCCTATTACCTCTCTGCTAAATATTCAAAGCAGGCCACAAAAAGGAGTAGGAAAAATAAGGTCAATACAGGAAATTGGAAAGAAGTAAAATGTTTCTATACGCCATCATTTGGTTGTTAGAGTTATCTTAATCAACCCAAACAGCTTCTTTAAGACATCTAATTTGATTTTACAAAGTGCTAACCCATAGCCATATTTGACTTTCCTTTGATTCCAAATGTAAAAAACAGCCTTTATCTAATGTTCAGGCATATAATCTAACTACAAATGCATTTGCATTTGCATTATGAGGCAGTGAAACATGGCTGGAGAGCCATCTTGGATGTTATCTATGTTATTACTCAAGTGGAGAGTATAATCATAAATCCTTCTCTTCCCCTCCACCCCTCCGCCTTTTTTTCAGAAGTACACTTAAAATCTGTTTTTAAGCTTCACTGGCTCCATTACACTTGAACTTCAGTAACAAGAATGTGATATGAATATGTAGAGAGAAAGCACAGACAAAAGGTATATTTTCATAATGTGGTTCAGTTTAACTGTTCCTATAATTAGCTTCAACTCATTAGGCAATAAAAAGACAAACAAAGAGATTATGAATGGAAGGGCAATATTTTCTCCATAAAACAAACAAAAAACTTTAACAGATGCCTCTTTTCTAAGGCTTTCCTTGCATAAATACACCCAGCAGCTTAGAAAAGATATTTTCATGATTGAAAATTTTTGTCTAGAAAGAAAACCTGTAAACATTATCCTGTGCAATTTCAATAAAAAGTATTTACAGCTATTGTACACTTGGGATTTTTTGATCTCAAGGATAAAATAACGATACAGCAATGTTCTGCAGGTGACTAGCTTTGATCTTTTATTAGTTCTTAGAATTGTCTCTTAATTTGTATTCTGCATAATAAGCACTCACCTTCACCGTTTGTCCGGCTTCGGGGCCATCCTGTAAGCAAAAGGAGAAGTCTCAGGTTAGAGGAACTAACAAGGATCACACAGGGATTCAGAAATCTTACTCAATAATCATTTACGTTCAATTTCACTGTATGTTAATTTAGCATATTTTCCTGGGGACCATCCAACACAAAGTTTTTGGACAAGGTGCCTTTCCATATCAGGCCATGGCAAAGTGAGAAACTGCATCTTAGACCACAGAAATGACAGTTGTTATTTTTCATTCTTTCAGATCATATTTTTTAATAGCTAGCAATAGATTTATGATCCTTGTGAATATAAAATCAGACATGTAGGTGAGAATTTAATCGATGCATGCTTGCTTAAATTCCTATTCTAATGAAATGGGCTTAGTCTCCTAATTTGCTTCAAACAGAGCTCTTTTTTGGTATAAAAACACCCAGCACAAATAACGGAAAGGTCAGAATTGGTAACATATTTACATAGCTACATCTCTCTGCCTGCATATAAATAGCTGTAAGCAGGAATTACCCGTTTCCCTCACAAGCTGCTGAACAGGGAGATGTGGCTGCCTTCTCTAGGTCAATCCTGCAAACGCTTCTTTGAAGGAAGAGTATTTGCTGAAATACTCACAAGCAAGCACTGCATTTGGGAGTGTTCACAGGCTTATTCCAAAGTTTTGCAGTTATCAATTATCTACACTTTTCTGCTGGTTTGCCTCTTAGGTTTCTTTCAATGGCAAATCTGGCAGACTGCAATGCTGTCATTGTGCCTCTTTTTTTTTATTATTATTTTGCATTTATTGCCCCTCAAAGTTTGAATGTCCTTTTGTCATTGGACTAGGGAAGAAGGTTAAAAGCTTGATAAAATAAACCATTAAACGTTTTTTAGTTGACTGGTTTACAAACCTGAATTGAGATGGTGAGTGAGGTGCCGCAGAAGTGTTTCTCCACCACATTGCCAACCCTTTGCGCCGTACGAAATAAATCGGCCACTTCCTCAGGACACAAGTCACGGAAACGCTCCACTGGCCGCAGGGGACAAACAAGGACATCTGAAGGTGGTATTGTCAAGGCACAAAGGCAAGTCTGAGTGGCCTAGAAGGACAAGTGTCTCAATCCCTAGCCTGTAACCTGCTTTTGATCACTTTTGAATTGCCTAAATTCCTACCCTCCAAGGATTACAGAAAGAGCAACTAAAACATAAGGCTAAATACAGGGAATCATATGATGCTTTGTTCAGAAGTTTCCTCAAACGCCTCAGATATGGGCAAAATAGCTAAAATAAGGCCCATATGTTACTACTGAGATATCTAAAGGAAAGCAAAGTTTCCACAGACTCGAAATTACCATTTTGATTGAGAGATGCTCGTATTTAACACCTCTGAAAGTCAGAGACCTTTCCTTTTGTGATTAAAAATGGGGGAAAGCCAAAGGAATTTAAGACGGGTGTGGGTGTGTGATCTGAGACAGCAGCTTTACAATGCTTTTCCACATATGTGGTATGTATTTTTGAAAATCTTGATCTTGCCTCTCTAATTTTAGGTGAAAAAAAACCTGACACTATGCTGATAATAGCAAATCACTTATTTCTACATCACATTAATTACCATTCACAAGGAATGCCCACCTGTTATAAATATTATATGTTTTTAGAAATACATTAAGATAATTAAGACTACTCCCTTTTAAGCACGGTGTTCACAACACTGCAAATATGCTTTGATTTTACTCTACCTTGGTGACTGCACTTTGTAAGTCAGTGAAATGAAGCTATAAAGTAAACAATGGAAGTACACAGACACTATTCACAGTCACCTATCTGCTGTGTTCACAGAAATTAATAATTGGTATGATTCCTCACTTGAAAGCCAATTTTGTAACATTATTAATAAGGTCCAGCATTCTCAGCAGTGCCTCAGTTGTGTAAATCCAACAAGCAGGCACTTGGGACTTGATTCTCATTTCAATTCCCTGCAGACAGGATTTTTTTTCCGACTTACAGTATTGTGTTTGCAGAATAAAGACCTTAAAATCACCTTTTACATCACTTGAACTTTCATGACCAAAGGCTATGAAATTAAAAAACTTCTTATTTTTTCAGTATTAAAACGAGTGTTCAAAGGACTATTTGAAGAAAATTAAGTTTCATGCCATTGTATTACCATCATTTTTGTTTTTACTGCATCTTGAAGCCTGCAGGTATGTAGGAATATTCTCTATACTCCAGGAAATGTAACTCCAGGAGATAGTCTGTAGTTAACAGGTTCACACAAAGGTTACATCAACCTGATTTTCAAGAACTGTATGAGACGTTTGAAATAAAGAATGATTAATACATGTGAAAGATAATTTATTTCCATAAACACAGAGACAACATGTTTACATTCACCAAGTTTATCACAGGAATCACATTTATAATTCTGATTGGAGGGAAAAACAGACATATTCTGGAAGTAAAGAAGTAGGGGCAGGTTTTGATCATTTTTCAGAGTCCAGATGAGGACAGACAAGATGGTAATGGATATTTGCTAAAGTGGGAGCAGATTTTTCGAGCGAGCTCCACAGCTAGCAGCTCCCAACAGAACAGGAGAAGACTGGCCCCACCTGTAGGTGTTAATCTGCTTTGAAAATCTGTCCCTCATTTTTTTTAGCACAGCATCGGCTATGCCACCACTATTCTCTTTTTCTCTTGTTGTAACTTACAGTATTAAAATTTAAGCAAGGAGAAATATGTATTTAGAAAGCAGGTACTTGGAAATGAACCAATTCTGGACAGGCACAAAAAGCCTAGTTTTGTGGGGTTTTAGTTCTAAAATGCTGTGCCTTTTGGAAAGCTACTGGGCATAATAAAGCTCCTGTAATTTATTTGTGCCTTCCCAGCACACTGTACAAAGCACCTCCATAAAGGATGCTATTGGCTGAACCTGGGTCCCAAGGGAAGAGCTGGAAACTTGCTTGGCAGACCTGATTTCCATACCAGGAATAAAGGAATAGAAAAACTAATTAATTTTACTCATAAAAAGGAAATCCATGTCAACAGTAAAACAGGAAAAAGGACATTCGTTTAATCTGAGTTCACTTTTCAAAAGGAGAGAAGGGAAGCTTTTACCCTTAGGGCATCTGATACTTAAGTAGATAATTATCCTTCTTCTACAGCACTGCTTTATTATCATGGGTCAACGAACCATTTATAAATGAAGAATTTCCCCTCACTTACCTCTAGCAAAACTGCTGCTTACATTAAGACAAGTTTCCTTTCCTCCTTTAGATTTTTTCCCAGTTTCTCGCCCTCTCAGATGCGCACACGCCTCACCAGCAATTGTTTGTTCTCTGCCTAGCTCAGGGCCACAGCCACAAGTATGAATTCTTGCATTAATCATGGTTTCTACAACCTTATATTAACACTGTACTACTTGTCACTGTGATGCATTGTGAAAACCATGGGCTAAACGCTGCTTGCGAGAGCTTTTGTTTCCACAGCATGTAGCAGAGGGAGAAGAGAGTGCAGTGAATGCTGGTTGTGACCAAGACAGGACATCTGTTTTCTCTTCTTCATTCTGTCACTAATCCGCTATGTCATTTGGGCAAGTTGTCTCTCTACCTCTCTCTCTCCTCTTCCACACTTTATCTGTCTTATCTGCTTAGATAGCATTTGCCAGTTAGTGCAATGGATGTTTTCTTATTAAACCATGAGGCTTTCCGCGCATGTGGGGCCGCAAAGCGCTCCCGCAGTATCAAACGATGCACCCATAAACCATGTCGTTCTGCAAAAAGGATTTTTACTTACTCCTTACATTACCAAGACTCATTTACAACTCAAACTAGATTTTAACCACATTTCTGTCTTTGAATGTGATAAATAATTCAAAGGCACAATCACACATTGGAGCATCTTTACTGAACTTTCCATCATTTCAAAATAATTCTACAAAGAATAATGATAGAAATTCTGAATCAGAGCTAAATTAACACGAGAATGTAATTAGGACAACATTCAAGTTATATTTAACTATGAATATATAAAAAGGCAAATGTTAGAATGAATTCATGGATTTGAGGTCATTAAGAAAACAATCATCCACTGCAACTTTAAATCATAATTTTTAACTACAGTTTTTAACACTAGGATAGTTTTTAACTTTATATCCTGGTAGATTTTAAACTGGATAAATGCCCTATTCACCTCAAAATTCTTCCTAAGTTTAAAATTAGGTAAACTGTTCATTGCTTTCTGGAATTGCCCACTGCAAACACTGCTATGAACTACTGATGTGCTTCAGGTGACTGTGTATTAAAGATGCAAGTGAAAGTGAGTCTGTACTTATGTCTACGTGCAATTACTCTTAGACAGAAGCATCTACTGCCATCTGAGACACCTCGGGGCATCCAGCTGCCACTCCAGAAGGGCAGGAGTCTCCCATATGCCCTGTGTCATATCTGTCAGCCAGGTGGGAAGCCTGAGTCATCTTAGGGTATCTGAAATGGCAGTAGGTGCCTATGTTTGGGCAAAGCCCCCACCTTTACAGAGTGGCTCAGCAGGACAAGGGGCTGATGATACCCGGCAGACGTGCTGCATGATTGAAGACAGCATTCTGCCTTCAGAAAATTTGAACTTTATGTTTCCTTTCTCTAACCACCATAATTAATAATTTTGTGATTTCTTCATTCATTCTAAACTGCTACTGACGAAGTTTCTATTTTTAAGCTTTGATGTGCACAGCTGTTATTTCCTTCAAATTCTCTGAGTCAGTCCACATCATTAGAGTATGTGCAATTTAATACGTCAACTTCTCCATTTTAAGGAGTGGAAACCCTTTACAGCTTATTATAATCTGTGATCGTACATTCCTCTCTCTAGATCTTGCAGGAGTCTCTCAACAGCCTTACTTTTTTCCTAATACCTAAATACGCATACACAAATCAATATGCATACCCTCACACACACTAAAAGCTCCATTAAAGATTTATTAAACAATTAGGAATGTCAGTATTTTCCAAAGACTACCAGTAGATAGTAGACTAAAACTCCAGGTGTATTAGCGGGAGTACATAACCATAAAGTAGCAGTAAAGCAACAGTGGATCAGACCCATTACCCTGAAACTGAGCTAAAACCTAAGGATGACCTACGATTTCAACAACATCACTTGTCCTTATATATTGGGCACAGCAGCCCACTCCCTGCACAACCTTGGGCGGGCTGTTTAATGCACCAAAGCCCATGAGCCTCCTCCATAATTCAAATTAACAGCCTCTGCCTGTTGGTCTATTAAGATTGTAACCTGTCTGGAAAAGATCAGACTCGTGGCCGAACAAGCATGGTTCAAAAAGTTTCTACACATCAGCAGAGCAAATGCTGAAACACATGCGCATGCTCTCAGCCCTCAACAGTCAAGGTTGCACACATTTCTGTAAATCTCTTTCACTCTTTCATTGACTTTTTAAGCCATAGTAACTGGAGCCCTTTGAGACTGGCATTCAGAGGCATTTACTGCAATGTGGTTCTGCAATGGGCACCCTGGCCACTGTCAAAGCTATGTTCAATTGTGCCAAGCACAAGTACAAATTCCCCAGGTAAATCTAAGTTTTTAAGGATATGCTCACACTGGAGATTATGGGTCACTACTGAAAAGTGAGCATTTGTTAACCACATAATGACTTTAAGTTGATCAGACAGAAAGCGCTCAGGTTCTGCAAGAAAAGCAAAACACATGGCCAACATCTGCATGCTGACCACTTCAAATGCAATTTTCCTTCCACTAATACACAGAGCGGAGGCTGAAATTGAAAGACACGGTAGCAATTTTTATTTGCTTTATCTGAATTTTGACTTTGAAGCCTACATTATTGTAATTCTGTATTTAAACTCTAAGCCAGGCTCTGTGTTCCCTTCAATGGGATTCTGATCAATCCCACAAAGTGCCCATTATAAATTTTCACACACAACTATCAAGGTACACACGTTCTGTCTGAAACGTTGGAAAAATGGCCTTTGGGGGGTCAAAAAAAGAAAGAAAACCAAAAAAAGAAACCCCAAAGAGGTTAAAATTCCTTTTATGTGACAAGCTTTAGAACTAAACACAGCTTTTTCCTGGTTAAGTCCATTAGTTTGCTATATAGAAAACATACTTTCCGTTTTGACTTTTGTTTTATTCCTGAATTTGAACTTCAAACAGAACAATTCAAAGCTTTATAAAGGAAAAAATTAAAGGCTCTCCAGGTACTGACATTCTAACAATAGGAATAAAGTTCTTTTTTTTTCCTTTGTCTTTTTGAGGAACCAGTTAAAAACATTAAAATTGACAGGTTTTCTTAATATGCGAGACTTTAAAAGAACAAAATACAAGGGAAAAAAGGCAGAGTATCTGAAAGTGAAAGGGTAATTGCTTTTTTATGAAGCTCCTGGGTTTGACCAATATTGTTAGTTTCCTAAACCATTTGTTACAAAAGGTTTTAACTTAGGAAAATTACCTACTTTCAATGTGTAACATGGTCAGGAATCCATAGCTCACATTGGGATGGAAATACTGTTCCTGTTCAGGAGACTTTTTAAAAGATTTCTCACAACAGCAAATGAGTCAAAATCTCAAAAAAAAAAATTAAAAATACATTTTAAAGTTTTTAACATTTTTACACAAAAGGCAGCTTAGTCAATAATAAAAATTTTCCTTAATAATTTAAGTTTGGGAAACTCACCAAAACGGACTTTTTCATTAATATTTTGGTTTTGACTAACTGGTTTTCATTAAAAAAAAAAAGTGTCCGAAACTATGGTACCTATGGAGACTTAATATTGCTTCATAAGCTTGGGTGAATAACTTAAAGCACAGTAGCCTCTGCCTCTCCCTCCTGGCTGAAAACACCCCAATCATTTACAGAGCAACTTTCAGCAAGAACTCCTGCCTTGGAGATCAGGGCTTCACTCATTTTAGGATTAATATAGGCTGCAGCACCATGGATACTGCTACCGTCTCTTTCTAACAGCAGGAAACATTTGAGAGACATATAGAGATGGCGTCCCTTGGGCGCGAGGCTGCTCGGTGACCAGTTCAGCTCTCACTGAGGTGGGAAGACAGAACCTTGGTGCGGCTGCTGGGAGCTCAGAGGCCAGAAGAACCAGCTGCGGAAGACTGCAATAAATGATTATTTCTATCTATCTCACGCGCCTGTATGAAAGACCCCTTCCGCACAATCCATAAACTAGCTGACGGGAATGCAGAAATAATGCAGAAATAATGCAATAACGCGGGGAGCTCGGTGAGGGATTATTCTTTTCTTACACTCTGTTTTACATGAATTTGCATGAAGTGCCCCAAGCAGAGAGAATCACTCAGACAAAGCTTCAGGTATTAAAACCCACCACAGCGTTGTCCCCAGATTCAACTGAGGAGTGTAGGCAGGGGTATTGAATTCATCATTGCATCTAAGCAGAAGTTTTCTTTGTTCAAAAGCTCTAATTGCTAGCAGGAAGAAGTCCCATAGCTCAGAAAAAACACAGGAGAATGCATGACTAATAAAATTAATATAACTGAAAAACAACTGCCAGTCATTTATCTTTTTTCTGCCCTTGAACAATTCTTCACATTTTGAAGGCTACAGGAGCAACTTCTCTATGCAGAGAAAACAATAATGGTTCCACAGACACTGCCTATAGGAGGAGTTAAGAAGGAAGCAAAATCAACTGAAATAGCGCACGCACGTACACATACAAGGCAAAAAAAAGGCAAAAGCCTTTAAAAATGAAGCAAATACATATTACGACAACAATACATCAAGGCATCCATTCAGTCCCCACTAAACCCACTGATTTAGGATGTACATAAAACTGTAGTAATGCAAGAACTGACATCTCCCCCCCAGGACAAATCTTATTCAATAAGACGGAGTGACTGACTTTTGGAAGGAAATCTGTGGAGGCTATGTGGATTAAGAGTGAGCATCTCATAATAGGAAGAGGTGGAGGAGCACTCTTTAGTGCATGTTGTACATGTAGAAGTGGATTTAAACATATTTTAGAAGGCTGCTTTGGTATAGTACAGGAAATAGCACATCACAGAACCTGCTAGTCTGGGAGAACACTTAGCTGTGACGATAAAGATGATTAAGAACCAACGAAAATGCAATAAAATTCCAATAAAAACTTAAACATTGCTTCAGACTATTAAAACCACACACAACGCATTTTTTTGATCTTGCTATGCCACATCTTAGCATTAACAAAAAAAGGCATTAAGATAAGACAAATTATCTAAACACAGTTGATCTTGATAAGGCAGCTCAGTACATGTTTACAGTAATACAGAAGACCAGATTTATGCAATGAAACAGAGGATTAGTGGTTCCAGTGGAAACAAGAGCAATCAGTGTAAATCTTTGACATGGACTCTCTGCACTATCAGTGCTTTAAGACCACACCACAGATTTTATACAGTGGTTTTTTTTACTCTACCTGATCTTCTCACTCCACTGAAGCTACTTAAAATAATTCTTCGTATCAATGAAAGGTACAATAGTTCCAAGAAATGAACAATAAATATTATTTTACTTTTTCTGTAGGAAAAAAGTCAATACATTTAATTTAAATATAGATATGGCTTATAGTCTAAATCATGCTAGATAGCACACCAAAATATAAAGTACTGCTACTCAAAGCACAGTGACTGCACAAGACAGAGGGCCACAGCAAGGAAATGTGAAATTCAGAACTGTTCACTTTTCATTTTAAACAAGCCTTTCATATATTTGATATTCCCTTTAAATGCCTTTAGGGTATGTCAAGTAGGTCACTAAAAGCTCAGTTCCTCATAGCGAGTGATATTTCACTGTAGGATTCGTCCTTTTCTGCTAGCTACTGACCTCAGGGGCAGCCTCAGGCAATAGCAGGTGCTTAAGTGGAACCACAGTGAGAATAGCCGTGGGAGAGTTTGCGGCTCAGAAACACCAAGTTTTACTTGGTGGAAATTTACTGCAGACCTAAACTTACATTTGTACTAGGAATCATGATCATGTTCTAGAATCACATTAAGCTTTTGATCCTGGAAGGCCCAAAAGCAATAACCAGTGGCCAAATTGGAAATGTAGAAGTCCCAATATGAAAGGACTTCCTCTACAACTGCTAAGGTGCTCTGAGAAGATCCTGTAAAGAAATACTGCTGTACAACAACCCATTTCAGCTAAAAACTGTGTCTATATTGCTCCAGATGGTATGTCCTACTTCTAAATATATGACAAAACTATTCATAATTATATGAAGCTATCTATGCACATATACCAATTCTAAATGTACAAGACCACTGAAATAAACAGCCATGCCTGAAGCTGACAGCAGAAACCAAACAACACTTGGGGTGTAACACTCAAGAGTAGTTTTTTGGCCTAAACATTGGAGCAATGGCATTTGCCATAGAAACTAATACGTCCATGCAAAACAGCTCAGCAGCTACAAGTCTTGTTCAAATGACCTGCACCCCCAGAAAACTGCACTGAATTCAATTTACCAAACTTAACCCTGCTGGAATTGCAACGTGTCCATGCAAAGCCTCATTTCAAACAGGGGAAGTAAGCTCATGATCCAGCCTCTCCACTTATGAATAAGAAACAACTTGTGAGAAAATGCTTCAGCACTGAGTCTTAATTAAAGCTGTGGCACCATCATATTCAAAAAATAACTTGATCATTATGAAGTTATATTCTAGCTCATGATTCAGGAACTATGATGAGGGAATAATTAATTCCTAAATATTAGTTATGACAAATTTACCTTCTTGCAATTTATTGTATGGCATATTCCAGGCATTAGGCTTTATCGGAAACAAGCTTTAACCTGGTAGAAAGACACCACAGAATATGTAGGGAATTAAGGTTCCATACAAACCGTAAGCATTATTGACATTGTTGTCTACGGTACTTGAAAGTATACAATCTTTTTTTCTGTTCTGGGCATCTATGGCTGGAGACAGCAATAAAATAGATGGATGAATATTTGGTGAATCTCCCTGGGATTTATCTTGCCTAATTTTGAAGGTAAATTGGTTTGACCAGCAGAGCAAACCACTGGATTTGGAACTGTGAAAAGCCAGTGTTTTATGGCAGTGTTGAAGTACCTTGCTGTTTAGGAAGTTTCACTCTTCCCATCCTCTTCTGTTTTCTCCGGAATTAAGTTATCTCAAGGAAGGTTCTCTTGGACCTGCTGCTGGAGAAGCTGGTAACAGATCCACTTTCTCTAACCACCTATCAGTGGCAGATGACGAAGAGCTTTACACATACTCTTTATAACTCTGCACTAAGTCTATGCTGAACAGCACAGAGAAAGACAAGCTTGTGGTAGCACGTGCCAGACCAACAGTGCCTTCATTTCATAACCAGTGAAGCATCAGCTAGAGGAATGCAGTACAAGACCAATTATCAGAGTATCACAGGGGACAATGAATACGTTTGGATAATCAAGGTTTCAGGTAATGAAGGTAATTTTGAATGTAATTGATAGATAATGAGGAACATGAATAACAGGGAGTTTTGGAAAACTGAATTTGGATAATTCAGACTGTCTTACACTAAGTGTATTCCTCAAAGAGTATTGTAATGTATGCTGGGATTTTCAAAGTTTTTAAATTGAATAAACCACCTGATTCCCATTAATTTCTCAGAAGTGGTTTTCTACCTTGTTCTGTTAAGGCGTTCAGAAAACCGCTCCAATTAAAGTCAATGGAGAGCTGTGTTTGTCTTAAGCTGGAAGCTCTCATGGCATATTTTGCACGCTTAGTTACTGAAATTGCTTCTAAAGCAACAGGATGGGCTATGCTGTTCCAGGGAACTATTCCATAAGAGTAGAATAAGCCTAAATTACAAAGGAGAAAAAGAAACTCTATCGCAAAAAAGAAATGCTCTCTACACCCTTTGCGAGAATGGCTTAGCCCTCCGTAAGAACATCAGCACCTTTAGGAACAGTCTGAAAAATAAGAGAACCTTCTATCTGCCTTATGAAAGAGCTGTTCAGCACACCTGCACAGCAGAAAGGCAAATCACAGTACCTTTGCCCTTCAAGATCACATCTTTGCTGCCGCACCTAAAAATAAATCTACCCGTGTATTTCCATCAGTTCCTTTGAATGCTTAAAATTGCAAAGTCCGTGATAAAGAACCTAGATGAGTATCTTTACTGCATTGGCTAATACACAGTTGAAGTGGATGTAGCAGAGAGATGACTTTGCAAGCAAAAGAGTTTATTATTGTTTTTGCAAATGTTATTACTACTTCGCTGTTTAGCAGGACCTACTGAAAACAGTAGTGTTGTCATCCCAAGGAGTTCTACATTATTCACCAATGAAGCCCAGGAGCATGCACATACCCCTCCATGCACTCAGGAGACAGGTGGTGACCCTTAGAAACATTAATAGTGGGAGGACGGGGACAGTGAAATGGTAAACAAGGGAAATGTAACTGGGGGCTGAGAGAGGTATTTCAAAATGAAGAGGAATAGAGCAATAGTCTCTTCTGCAGTTTACAGTTTACGTATCTGGGGATTAAAACAACTAGTGCAGCAAAGCAGGGAATCAGCCTTCACTGCAGTAGAGGGAAAGGTGGGGTGGAAACACCAAAGACCCTGTGTAGTGTTTACGCAGAGACTCAGAGGCAGTCCAACACGAAAATAAATTATTTTAAGCCACTATTCTTTAGCTACTTAATTTTGACAACTTATTTCATATCTGCTTTAACACAAAAAGCTTGATATCGACAAGAATGTTCACAGAAAGTGCATGTGTCAGGGAAAAATGCTCCCAAAAATGCACTTTCCCTCGCCTGCCAGGGGAGTCAGTTTTGGATAGGTCATACTTAAGGGCTGATAAAATGTAAAACAGATGTAGAGTACATCTTCAACACGAAACTACCCATACGAAGCCCTCCTTTTAATACAGAATAAAACTCAAACAGAGATGGTAAAACATAGCTTACAAAGCACCCGAGACAATGAAAGCTATAAAGGAGGAGGGAATCAGAAAGTAGGTCTCCCCCGTTTTTCACTTGCATAATAAGCCCTCTTGGATAGGGACAACAGGGCCCTGTGTCATGATTGCCTCTGTAGATGTTGTTCTAATACTATTACCGTCATTAATGCTCATTGTTCCCAGCTCTGCGCATCATAGCTAGGCATTTCAGCATGCTCGGTACATAAATTCATACTCTCATCCAGGACTCCTGCAATATTCAAGAACATGAGAATGAAGAAGACAAACTAGCAGTTTAACTCTGAATAACCTTATTTTGTGTGTGTGTCATCTGAAACCATTACTTTAATGTGATTATCTGTTTTTATTATTTCCTTTCTGTGGACTTGGAATAAAGACACAACTGAGACTCTCTCAGACACGGTCATTGGCATCATTACAGTCTTTCTACTGTCATCAACAGAGATCTGATCTGTAAATCAAGTTAGACTGTAAGGGCTACTGAAGAGCAAGCACTCTTTATCATGCTATTACATACCCAAGCTACTGATTCCTCTGGCTCACTGAGAAAAACAGACTGTTTTAGTTCCTTTACATAACCAGAGGAGTTCTTAATGCACAGATTATTGACTTAGTGGGGTTTTATCATGTCCCAGTGTACCAGGGGATTCCTTAATCCAGGACTTCTTTACATGATCTATTTTCATGGCTCTTTTTGTTGTCACAGTCTGTCATTATAATGATTTGCAAATCCAGAACCACTGTATGCTTAGCTCCTTAACAGGTGCTCAAGGAGGAGAGGGGGAGAAGGCATTTCCCCCTTCTCGTTTGCCACTCCATAAGCGCCGAACCCCATCACACGCAGCATGACAAAATCCCTGCAGGGCTGAGCACAGCAGGGAGTTATGTGACACGATGTTGGCTTTCTGCCCACAGGAGCATTTCCACATCAGCCTATCACCTTCACAAAACCAGCAGGATGGAGATCCTCCTTTGCTGCTCTCCACAGAGGTCAGCCTTTATAGAGAGGCATAGAACATGCACACATTCTTGAGAAGCAAAGTCCATCAGACCAGTGCTTTACAGAAACAGGAGTCTCCAAGAGCAAATATGGGTCTCAAAATGGTTTGCTGCACATCAGTTGCTAGTAAAAGCCATTGATGTTTGATTCCTTTGTTGATACTACTGAAAGTAGCCAGAGATGTTCATCCCTAGTACACGGTCACTGCTGGAGAAAAAAAATATTCCAAAGCAAATGGGTGATGTCACATAACTGTCAAGGGGAGATCTGAATGTCTTGTAGTCATGAGATCAACAAAAAATCAACTGAACAAGGGGTATGAAAAGATGTCTGCAGAGATGAAACCTTCTGTGTCTCCCCTCTGTGGGTTTCTGCTCAGCAGAGACCTGTACCTGCTCTCCTCCCTTCCACTCCCTCCTCCAATTTATTGAGCCCCAATTGCATAGGCCCAAATAGAAACATCCATATGAACCTCAATACCTGCATGAAGCTCCCTATGAGTGCTATACAGTGCAAGGTCAGGGTTCAAGGTTATCGGTTGCTTTAGGCGAGGTCCACCAAGGCAAGCATCTGATTTTATGGCCCTTCAACCCTTACATCCTATCTCACCCTCATTAATAGATATTTCCCTTGCCACTGTTGGAACCAGTGTAGGAATCTGCTCCAAGTTAATCACAGGCCTAAAAAAGTCTCACTGGAGCAAGATCTGAGTAGCTGTTAGCACTTCACAGCACATCTACATACCCCCAAAGATTTGGGCTGTGATCTCTGGTTTGGACCTCTCAGTGTTACCATAATACAAGCTGATAACAACAATATGTCACTGTGCATGTTGCTAGCAGACAGTTCCCCGGTGTGAAGAAAAAAATGATTTAAATCTGACATGTTATCAATGTTAAAAAAGAAAGTAAATTCATGCCAAAAAAAAACCCAACAAAGAAAGATGACAGTACTCCAACCGCATCCCGGATGTGAGGGAGAAAATTGATGTTGAATTTGGTATCACAAACTTTGTTCCAGCAAATAAATTTGTAGATCTCTTCCTTAAATTACAGGCACACAGCGTTTCTTGGGGGTTTATGATCACCATCAAAGCAGTCTTGCTGAGAAACATGGATGTCTTTCTCTTTCCAAAGGTCACAAAGTACATATCCCGTATCTAGGGGCTGAAAGAGCAGGAACATCTGGTATTCCTCCAGATGAAAGCATCTCCAGTGTCATTTGTTCAGCTTCCTCTTGTTAAGCTGTTGGATGTGAATCACTCAGCGACCTCCCAACATGTCAGTGATGGCTGTGTATAGCATTATAAAACTCCGTCTTGCGAAAGTGGTGTGCATTCTTGTTGCTCTGGAAATTAAACACATGTTCTCTACAGAGTCCCCTTGAATGTGCCTATCTGCATTTCACATGCAACCCCATGCTGATACTTACCACTGGTGTGAAAAACACTTGCAAACCATTTTTCCTGGGCTTTGCATTACTATCTTAGGCTTCTTATCAGGCCAGTCAGAAACCGGTGGTACAGTCATTCCTGGCTGCATGTCACTGATACAGAACGGAAGACACAAGAGATGCCTAAGCAGAAGCAAGCAAACTAACAGCAGTATAAATAAAAAAAGGCAGAATACACTGCTTTTCAGTTGTTTATAGGAACTTCAAAGTTCTCCTTGATTATAAATCATTCTGAGCTACCAGTCTGCCTAAGGATGGCTGTGCTTTTGAAGGTGAAAGCTTGAAGATCAGACCTTGGGTGATAAAAAGAATGTTGGTTCCACTACAGACAAATTCAATTGCAGAGGAGATAAAATGGTGTCCAAGAATAGGATAGATCAGGCTGAGATGTTTTTGCCATGCAAGGGATAAAAGTACTTCTATTGGATAGATTTTCAGTAGGACAGAATTAAGCTCTTTTAAGCCATATTTGCCACCAGAAAGAAAAAGAGTAAATAAAATTTCCATTTGACTACCACTTGCTTAGGACATTTGATTAGAATAGAAAGTTACTTTATAAAAAACCCAACCTTTTAAACCAAACTTAAAAAAAAAAAATCTTAAATCAATAGTGAACAATGTAAAAAACCCTTGCAGCCACGATGCCAGATCCAATTATATTTGTAATACTAATTTATAAGTGCAAGATAAGCAAATTTATCAATGGGGATGAGAAGCCAAAGAATTATAAAAGGGAAGGGAAATTGTTCTGTAGCAAGGCATGCTCAGGATGTCCTCAAAAGAGGAACCAAAAGGCAATTTAATGTTGCTTCACTCTCTCCTGTTCCAGAAGCAGCTCATCAGACTGTGTATGAAAACAAAGGACTGGCTTATAAAACTTTCAGACAAACTATGTTTAGGAAGCATTAAAAAAAAAAAAAAAAAAAAAAAAAAAAAATCAGCCTTTTCCTGGAAGAAAGTGATTTGTATGCAAATATACCCCAACATTTGTCACCAAAACTAAAGAATTTTGAAGTCAAAGAAGTTTTTTGGAATATAAAGTTTATCACTGCTTTGACGAAATGAGATGCCAGCTGCGAGGTTGCTGCTGTCTCCTTTAATACCAATTAAAAGGATGAAAAATGGAGCTCTAGCTTGTGCTCACAGGCACAGCTGACACCACACATGTAGCACAACTTTTGACACCTAAACCTCCAGTGGCAGCACCTAAGACATTAAGGGGCCTACATTTAAAAGTAAAACACTAGACTTACTGGTAACCTCTATGACCTGAAGTATTACAAAATGCATGAAACACTCACGTATAACTTATAATAATTCAATGTTTTCCAATGACAGGAGGAATGGGGAGCCAATGTTTGGCTAAAATAAAAAGCACACTCTGCTGCTGAGAAAGAATGGTCAAACTTGTGTTATTTTACATGTTTTAACCTTCTTTCCGTTTGCTCAGAAAAGTGTGTTTGCCCTTGGGCATCTTGGATGGTTTCACCTGATCCTTCTAGTCAGCAAGAACCGAGTGGGACAGAAGTACCACAAATTGCACCCAGTAGCCATGCCTCCCTCCCCAAGCCCCAGGGAAGGGACAAGCCTTCCAGCACACTTTAAAGGTCAACAGGAGCAGACAGAGCTCAAAGCCATGGGGCCCACTTAGAGAATGCCTTGTCAGCAACTCTGTCTTACAGATCTCAGATTTGGAAACATTCAATAACCCCTCCGTTCTTTTTAATTACACACTCTGCATTTTTATTTGCACTTACAGAAATCCTGAAATAATGAAATCCTGCAAGGAGGAGCTTCCTACTCTCCCAGTAATTTTGACCTCAGCAAGTACTGGAAAATTCAAAAGACTTGCTCAGACTTAGAAAACTATACACACTTCCAGATGTTATTGCTATTGCTCTGCAATAGTCAACTGCTAATTGATTTCCTTTAAACTTGTGTAAGCTATAGATATATAGATCTGTACATGCATTGAAACTCAAAGTGTGTTTCTTTGTTCAGAACTTTGATGTCAAAACATCTATAACCTCCTCAAGTGTGCTCTAGGACAACCTACAGGACAAAAGTAAACCAGTTTTAACAAAGCAGGAGAGATTACTAGAATAGCGAACATCTCCTTAAAATATAATTTTTTAAATTATTTTCTTGCCTTAACTCACGTAGCCGCACAACAATTGTGGTTTAGAGGATGACATTTCTGAGACTGCCACTGATCTATCAAAAAAACCCCAAAACTTACCAGCAACCAGAGAACTCTTCACTTGGAGGTTTAGCTTACATGCCTGCACATACATACCTGCTTCCTCTGTTTGCATGCTATAAAGATTTTCCAGAAATAAGAGTCCCAATAGGTGAAGGCTAAAGTCATTAAACATCATTTTGAATACATCAGAGAACAAAACGTTCCCACAATGGCAAGCACAATGCAAAAGAATACATCTGCACATAATAGCAAGTAAAACATTGTGGAAGCAGATGTCAAGAAAACGGTTTTACCTTGAGTGTTTCCTCAAGCTGAAGGACTTAAAAATGTTTTTCTGAAACATGGCTTAACACTGATGGAGAAGAGACTGGGCTGAGCAGCTGGGACATTTGCAGCCCCCTTCTCCCACAAGGTATCTGTGTAGGTGATAGCACATCTGGATCACTCACCCTGCTTTGGGCACATGCAAGGAAAACACCAAGCATGGCTGGTTGTGCTGCTGACGTGTGGGAGGCCATGCCCAGGGAGCGGGAGGCATGGGCAGCCAGCGGCATGCACCAGCTCCACTGCAGGCAGGAGGATGCAGCAAGGCAGGGATGTAGCCCTCACCTTGTGTGTTACGCCTTACCGGTGCCCTAGTGCATCCTCCCAGTGCTCAGCGGCCATCTCACAGCACAAATCATGCCATCGAGAAAATGCAACTGAAAAATCTAACATAATACATTACATATCGTTACCTACAGAAATAGATGCGTGCACAGAACAAGCCCCTCTAGAGCTGTCAAACAAGATTTGAAACCCAGTTTCTTTGGCATGGGGCACACAAATCTTCTGCAACAGCTAAAGGAGATCTTGACTGATAGTGGGAGCGGCACACTGATACTGTTTGTTTTACACACAAACCTGCACAAAGCAGAAACAGTTTTGGGACTTCAGCTTTACAAAATAGTTTTACTATTCAGAAATGCTAACCCTTGAGATTTAAAAAAAAAAATAGCAAAGAAGTTTTCCAAGATAACAACTTTTTTAGCTCAAAGAATGCTTAAAAAAAAAAACAAAACAAAAAAAAGTAGAGAAGAAAGGACCCTGGGATCCATCCATCCTGCTCCATATAATCCCCAAACAGGCTGTGTGCAATAAGGGATATATTATTATGTAATATTTTTGCCTTACATAATTTAGTACAGCACTGGATGTTGCAAAACCTTTTAACCCCTGCTTTTTTTTCCACTCTCAATTTCCACAAAAACTGGTGACTTTTCTCTAAGGAAGTAAGGTATACAAGTTAATAAGTTGAGTAGCATTTCATCCTCACATAAAAATTCATAAAGAATTCTTTAAAAAACAAACCAGCAGAAATCCCAAACAGAAAAAAATCATTAGTGCTAGAGTTTCAACAGAGGGCAACAGAGATGGCCTCACTTGGAGCCCAGCCCCTCACTCAAAAGAAAAATCAAGGGTATCTATTGCCTCTTTTACAAATGCAGTTTGGAAGCCACAAAAAGCAGTTGTAACACCACGTCAGGCAATGTAAATATGCAGGTAGGTGTCCAATTACTTCAGCTTTAAAGATCGGTGCAGTCTCTCTCTTTATAAGCAGACAGTGTGCACACAGGTTTTGATACGTACGCTTGATGTATTTACCTTTGAAATCTGGCACTGCTGGTGACTGTTGTAGTTCAACCAAAGTGTATGTATGCAAAAGCTAGATCATTTTCATCACGCTGTGCAGTGTATAGCTGCACCTTTCAGACTAAATATCTATACTGCTGAAGAAAATGCCCTTTTTCTTTTGAAGTAGGAGAGTACAAACCTGAAAGGTTCATTTCTTTGCAATGACTAAGGCCCTAATGAGCATAACCAACGTGCTATTACACCAGCTCCAGAATTACATACAAATATATCCAAGGTAGATCTTTGTCAATACATCTCATAGCACAAATCCATATTGCAGAGAATAAAGTTGGTATAAACTACGCTTTCATATATTACTTCATATTGAAAGAAATATTGGTGACCTTATCCAGCATGACTGTTATAATAGTAATAAAACTGAATCTTGGAAGATTACACTTCTGGTCAAAGTAGTAAAATGTGACCTTATGCTATTCAACATTGACATTTATTATATTAATTCAGACACAAAAACTGCATTAAAATGATGTTAAGTGTCTGGCTTTCAAGCACAACAGCTAAGAAATTTGATCTGCAAGTAAGACTTCTTCACCAACTCTCCATTTCGCATTTCACTATTGCAACACATATAGCACAAAATCCTTCTAGCTGCCCAGAGGATCTCAAATCTGGTAGTTGGGGCTCCTTAAATAAAAATCTGCTTGTATCTCAGCCATAGGGATCATGGCAGGGGTGACACAATGTATTGCATTTACAGCGTTCATACACGGTGGCCTCAATATAAAAACAAAAATCCAAAAAAACCCCCCAGAATCAGGAGTTCATCTTTGCTCTTCAAGTGGAAATACAAAGGGCTAAATGCAAAATGCTGACCACCAGATTGCAACAAGAATGACATTTTTCACAGTCATTTTTAATAACACAGCAGCATCTCCATATCAAACACAGAAAAAGAAAAAATCTAGTCTCAGGTCAGCAAGGAAGATCAAGCATTCTGCAGTCCCACGTACTCTGAACTCCCACTGATTTCACTAAAAATACAGGACATACAGAGAGAGCAGCATATCAGAGCAGAGATGTGCACTGCAGATCTCAGAACAGAATGAGGTCTGGAGCTATTTTGGGATAGAGCAAAAGTTGAAAAGTAGAGCTATCTGACATTCTTTTTTATTTTTCTTCTGTAGTTAGTGTTTATTCACAGGCAAATATTGCTACATCAAAAAAAAAAGATTTTTCAGGGTTACAAGACAATTCCTGGTTTAAAAAAAATAAAAATAATAATAATTTTAAAAGACTCCAGAGTCTAAGTGATCTCAGATCAGGCAACAATATGGGGATTTGAGCATTCATTTGGAGTGTGGTAATTCTGCACACAGATCTGTCTCCTGTTATGAGTATTCTGACTGTTCTGTGCTGTGTTACATGCTTACAGCGATTTTTTTAATGAGAAATTCAACAGCCATTTCAGTAAAATCAAATAGCAGGACATGAACCATTTTTTCCCAGAACAGAACTCTTATTTTCTGGCCAGCCTAAAATTTGCAAATATGCCTGATTTTAATAATTCTGAGAATTAAATGAGAATGCTAATGCTTCCCACTACGTTGGCAAGTTGCAAATTTCTGTTTTAAATTTCAGTCAGAAAGAAAAGAGAAAAATGTTGCATTTTTATAATCCAAGTTGCATAATCTGTCAAGAACAATGATTTGCGTCTGGCAAATGCTGATACGCATTTTTAGCAGAGCTAAGCAACAACAGCTCAGTGAAGAGAGCAGCATCCTCCTCGCCTGTGGGCCAGGCATTGCAAATGAAGCTTTAAAAAAAAAAAAAAAAGTGGGTTTGTCGTCAGAGTGGCAGGCAACCGCATTTATTTCATTTCAGTAACCTAGAATACAGACTTTGCTTTTTTAGGCTACGACTGACAGAGCTGCAGCTCTCCTGTAGTAAAGGTGACATCTCATTTCAACAGCAGTTTCACCCCAAAACATCTTTCAGGTATGAGCACCAGGTATAATCTCTTCCCAGACCCTCCAGATTTGCTGGAGCATCGCAACAGCACATTTGTGCGGGCCAGGGTGTCAGAATTACGGAGCAAACAAAGAACAAATAAACAGAATGGGAAAAGAGTCTGGAAAAAAACCTAGTGAATCACAGAATCATTAAGGTTGGAAAAGACCTCTAAGATCATCAAGTCCAACTGTCAATCCAACACCACCATGCCCACTAAACCATGTCCCTAAGCACCTCATCTACATGTCTTTTAAATGCCTCCAGGGATGGTGACTCCACCACTTCCCTGGGCAGCCTGTTCCAAGGCCTGACCACTCTTTCAGTAAAGAAGTTTTTCCTAATGTCCAGTCTAAACCTCCCTTGGCGCAACTTGAGGCCATTTCCTCTCGTCCTATCGCTGGTTACTTGGGAGAAGAGACAAACCGCCACCTCGCTACAACCTCCTTTCAGGTAGTTGTAGAGCGCGATGAGGTCTCCCCTCAGCCTCCTCTTCTCCAAACTAAACAGCCCCAGTTCCCTCAGCCGCTCCCCATAAGACCTGTGCTCCAGGCCCTTCACCAGCTTCGTTGCCCTTCTCTGGACAGGCTCCAGCACCTCAATGTCCTTCTTTGTCCTTCTGTGTCTACACAGATCCCTTGATTTGGTTCCCTTCCCCTCTCAGGGGTGCAACTACGTCAGGCTTTTTTTTTTTTAAATCTCCTTTTTGACACATTTCAGCAGGTTTCTCCTAATCCACCTATATTCATGCCTCATCTTCATATAATGTGCTCTTTCAACAATGTGTAATGCACAGCAGGCCCCAACACCTGGATATAAAAGCCTTCTTTCTTTGCTCTTTACCTCTTCTCCTACATTATTTGCATCCCACTATAATCCATCTCCTCTTATTTAAGAGGACAGAAATGTGACTAGTAAGGCATATTATGAACTAGAGCATTTCACAAAAAATCTGCCAAGGCCTCCATGGCCATACTAATTATAACTATACTCTCTCCGGCTTGATGAAGCTAAATGGAGACATACAAACTATATTTGAAAATAGAAAAACATGCAAGTGAAAAATGTTCATATGGAGAAATATGCATAGAGCATCAAGGCTTCAGGAGCAGCAGTTTATAGACCCAGTTACTACTACATGCATTTTAAATTTCAATGCCTCCTCAGTATTCATGAAGTGTACCACAGTTCAATAGTTGTTTTCATGAGTTGTGCCTTCATTAGGTGAACAACATTAAACACCTGGGATACTGTTCAAACTAGTCCTAAGGGGCAAATTTTCATGACAAATGAGCTGAGATAAATTTTACAACTGAAAAAAAAAAAAAAATCTCTATTTTGCAATGGTAAATTTACTACTTGTTTCAAAGAAATAAAATAAAGCAACAAAGACACAAAGTTAATATTAATATCACTTCTACAAAATCCCTACAGAAAAGCTTTCAGTTGGCTGTGCAAATAAGAACACTTTCAAATACCAGAAAGAGAGTAAATATTTATTGACACGTGCTTTTTTCCCCCCTTTCAGGTTAATGGGGTTAATTCCCCACTATCTTTGGAAACTTCTGTATGTTCATTATCAGGGTGACTTCTCATGCCTTTACGGCTAACAGCATCTTACAGATTCTGTTCAAATCTGTTTTTTTTTTTTTCCTAAGGCTTGTAGTGTCCTTGTTTCGATTCTTATTTGGATAATGTCCCATTGGAGATGTTACCAAATGTGCATTTTTATCTGCCCTCTCCTTCCTTGTTCAGCGCTCAGCAAGAAGTGCCCCAATGCATTCACAGCCCTCTGGCTCAGAGTCAGCCAGAGGTGTTTTCTCACCCAAAAGCTTTGGGAAGGCACAGAGACGGCTAATTGCAAGGAAGTCCTCTTGCCCTGCAGGCCTGCCATGACTTCCCACAGCTCTGGCCCCACTGCACACGTGGAAAAGGTTGATTCCCCTCCGGGTACTGCTATCACGACAGAGAAACATTTTGTATATGGGGTTTTCATCTCTCCACTCACAGCTGGCCGTGTCCAAATGGGTGTTAACCTTGACAGCTTACTGAACGGTAAAAAGACTTAAAATAATTTAGACTGGAGGTCTGACAGCTCAAAACTTGGTATCAGTCTGATATCAATGACTCTCACACAGTCAGGCTGAGTCAGGGCCAGTCTTTTTCAGCTGGCTCCGCACAGTCTAGGCAGCATGACAATCTCAGTCCCATGCCCTGCAGAGAAATACTGGGGAAATACATCGTCACCTACACTGTGAGTTGACACTCATGCCAGAGGCAATAAGGACACAGAGACGGGCTTAATCTCCATTTTGTTCAGACACCAACGTCACGGAGAAGACGTGGTGGAGAGGACGAAGGAGCAGGGAGGACCAGCCTGCTACTCCTAACGGTGCCGGAATCATATGCAGGAAGATTCAGCCTGTGGTCCTTGCACCCGGCATCTTCTCCCAAGCACTACAACAGTTGCAAATAAGGAAAAGCAGCTGTATTTTGAGATAATTCTAATAACAATTACTGTTTCCATAAATCTTTATTCTAGCTTCTTAAATCACAGTTGCCTCCTCCTTCAATGACACCATTGCAGTAAGATAATACTGTCTAGTTGAGTAATATCTGTACATGCACAAACATCCCTTGTGCAGTAGAAGTTCTCAAGACATTTTCTTCTCTGCCTCTTTTTACTGTCTTTCTGGTTTATTATACCCTAAACAACTCCTCCCTCAGGAGACCTTCCAGCTCTCTTCCAAGCAGCCACTGAGCCTTTCATACTTAATAAAACATAAAAATTAAAGCAATGAATATTAGAAATATCCCTCTTACTCGATTAGCTACTCCATAGTGGCTGTAACCCTTTGAATGTGGTCAGCTAATCCCATTAGCTGATCAAGCAATTTTCTCTACTGCTTCTAGGAGTACAGAGCTCACTACAAAATACATTTACAACCATGCTCACCCTTTAGATTAGACTAAGCTGCCTATACAACTCCAAAGTGTTTCCCTAAGGTTTAAGACCTATATAGTAATCCCTGTATTTTTCACAATTCAGTGGGTATGCATTGCCCCTAAAAATTACTACAGGTTTGGTTTCATTTAAAGGTTAGACCCTCCTCCAAAGTACCAATTATTGTGGAATTACAGGCCAAGGGAACAAGGACTTTCTTTAAAGATTACTAAAATGATCTTTTTCCTCATAGTGAGAAAGAATTCCCCCAAATTTGGTTTATTAGCAGATTTGAGGAAGGCTTGAAAAGGAGCAGGCTGGTTCCTCTGGATTGCATTTCAATGACTGCTGGCCTTTGTTGTGCAGGAGGTTGCAAACTCTGACTCAAGGCCCCTGTGCTGGTCCCCATTCGTAAGGACTCTGTGGTTTATTGCTGTAAGCTCATGCGTCAAGCCCTCCTTGGGAGAACAGGGGAGATGAGGAAGGACAGTTGGAGCCTGCCTCCTGCACCCAAACATCTCCATTCAGTTACTAGGGAACCTCTGAGAACATAGTATCTCCTTTCCCTTCTCACCACTTGAGACCACTTCCCTGTCAAAGTTGGTTAATGGGTTCAAAGCATGGGCAGGCTCCAGGGGATGCTTGGATCTGAATCCAATTTTTCCCTTGGTTTGAAGGTGGACAAGACAGTTCACTATCAACATCAGTTTGGTGGGGTTTTTTTCACTATAAAATACCAATCCCTTCAGGCCCCAAAAGCAAAACTAGAGGCAAGGTGCTAGATCCTGCACAGACAAAGTAAGAAATAGTCCCTGCTCAAAAACCATGCAGGGCAGACAGGGGACAGGAACACAGAAGGAGAAGAAATAAAACACATGTTCAACACAGAGATATACAACACAAGCACATAAATGTCATTTCCTAAGGAAACTGTGCTAAAAATCTGTCATAATCTAACTCAGCAAAACGGGCTGCAGATGACTGAAAAACCCAGTAGTGCTTGTAAACTTGTAAACCCTATCCATGTGGACTCATTTTAAGAGTGCAAGAAAGCAAATTAGTACCAAAGTTTAGCTATTTACATCAGATAATAATGCCAGAAACATGTTATGTCACTCTGTATTATATGCCTAAACAAAGGATGCTAGAAGAGCAGAAGGAAGATATTTGAAATTAGTAACTAGAAAGGCAAATTATTTTAATTTTAAAACAGTGACATCTTGAAGTGTGTTTTCATGAAAGGTTCATAAATTGGCTGGTATTAAAGCTGAGTTTAGCTCAGAATATTCTTCATAGGTGAATTACTCCAACAACAGGAGGCTATTGAGAAAATGTTCTCTGAGCTGAACCCTAATTATAACAGTGCAAAACATACCACTTCACTAATAGAGCATGTCTTTCAGTGACGACTCTTCTGAAAAATGCTACTTTTTGTCATATGTGTGAATTCTCCACATTTTCCAAGAAGCAGCAAAATAATAGTAAATATTTGGTTGGCACAGCTTCAGCACACAGATCACATACTCCGAGATTTGAGGGCTCCGAGTCAAGAAAATGCTTCAGTGAATGCTTAAGTTTGAATATTTACACATCAGCCGCCTTCTTTCCTCACAGTTGCTCCCCACAAGGCCCCTGCGTGACAGCATAACCCTGTAGATTAGACAGGCTCCACTCCAGCTAAATCAAAAGCAGGTAGTGCTGCGAATCTGGGAATGTCTGCAGAACAATGTCTGCTCTAAACGAGGGATGCAAGGGTCTTATTTTCATAAATGAATCATTTTTGTCAGTGATACACAAGCGAGGACTTAAGCAGAATAAGGGCAGACTGCAGAAAATATGCCACATCACAGGTATGCAGAAAAATCAACTGTAACATTTGCCCAAGAAAGGAGATAAACAGGGCTTTGATGGGTAGGTTCTTAAATAATCCCCATGGAGATCTTTAATAGGAAATGCATTTAGAAACACATTTGTCTACTTTGAATAACAGGGCCCACGTTTTTATAAAGTCGGGCACACCGAGCAGAGCACAGACAACACAGAGGAAAGCACACAGACACGGATCACAGGCACTCGCTCACGCCCAGCGCGAGCTCGACGGGGAGCAGACAACGGTGCAGCTCCCTAAGCGCGCAGGGCCCTGTGTGGCCACACAAACCTCCGGCACGGGAGCAGAGAGGGGTGCTTGCCCTGAACACCTGCCCAAACTGAGCCATGCAACGTCGCACTGATGTGGCTAAGCGGTCCCATGGCCACGCTGACTGGTGTCACAGCTGCGGCTCTAACCCTCCCTGGGCAGTGCCATAGGAAGCTCTGGCAGTAGAAGTCTGTCTCTAAAGGCTGCTGCTGGGTACGTGCATCGCTGTGCTGTTGCTTAGCCATTCCCAAGTCCAGACTGGATCACTGCTGCTGTGTGTAATTTGGAGGAGTCTGGGGAGCCAAAGCACCACAGCCTGGAGTCACGTTGCTTTCAAACTTTAACCTTTGTCACCTTCGGCCCTCAAAGAGCCAAACTGAGCTCTGGCACAACTCAGGATCTGCATCACGATGGGTCACTTGGTATCAGAAATGCTGGCCGCTGAAAAAAACGACTCCATAAGCAGGATGGTATGAGTAGATTCATCTCATTGCAGACATACCTTTTATCTACTTAGCGGCATTTGACATGTTAAGGGAGCCAACATGCGTGGAAGAGAGAATGCATTTCAGGCGGTGACATTTTCACTACAATACTCAGAGTTAAAAATGCATTAGCAGTAACTTTCCATCTATCAAAAGCATGAGGCAGGAAGCAACACTTGCCTGGCAAAGTCTAAGAATGCTATTAAATGTGCCGGAGGCCAGACTCTGTCCTTTTTTATGATCCATTTGCATAAGTAGGACATTTTCACATAAGTCTACATGGCTCTAGGGCAGCATAACTTGCCACCTCTCTACCTGACTTGGATTGCCTGACTACCAAGCATCAAGGGCTGACTAAACACGGTTTTTTAAAAAACGTTTATACCCTGACCCATATGATATTTGCTCATTATTTGAATTTCTATAACATACAAACAGCAAGTAATTACAATCTCATATGGCTGGAATGACTGCTGGGGGTAAGAAGCTACAACATATCAGTTGATTTGCAGGAGCTGTGCAAGCACACACTATCCGCCCTCAGTGAATACAAAGGACTTAGCTTGTGCTCAAGGAAAGAAAATTACTGTTTAGCAATAAGGTCTGGAAACCCCCCCACAGGCTGATGCAGAGACCCCTCCCTCCATACATGGGGTCACTGAGTCTCCATCTTGCCATGGACTTGCCTTTGATTTGCAAACCCGTGAACCACCCCCTTCTCCTCGTTTTTTTCCTGTTACACGGAAGTAGAGATCACTTTCTATCCCACAACGGCAGTTCATTCTTGCAGCTCCCCACTGATGCAAGAAATGCAGCTCACATGAGACTGGCAGAAAGCTGAGGACAAAAGGAATTAAAACACCACTCCACAGTGCCATCTTGTAAGACTCTGAACTGCCCCATTCAGAGAGGCTGTGAAGTTTGTTACAAAAGGCTTGCAGTCAGAAGTTCCCCAAAGCCTGCCACACCAGAAGCCGTGCATTCATCCAGCATGGCCCAACACTGGCCATAAGAGTTGGCCAGGGCTTTCCTGGTTTGGCTGCCAGTGCTCCACCTGCATTAACTGCTACTTCCCAGGGGATTCTGTGTTTATAGAATAAACACTTACCAGAGTCCAGTATCCTGTGTTAGACAGTGCACTCAGTTAACTTTTATCTGCATATTTAGCTCTCTACAGAAGGCTTGTGTAAGAGACTTTCAAAGAATCTTCTTTGAAGTGGCATAAGGTAGGAACCAGCCACAGGCACGCTTGCTCCTGCTCTCCATGGGAGGAAAGGAGGAGGGCAGGCAAATACCCTCAGTGTCACTACTCTTTCTGCTATTCTAATGAATGCTCCTCACAGCCGCCTTTCTGACGGAAAGCCTGCAGTTTCTTTACATAATGACTTCAGAATAAATTGCGTGGGGATCAGACCAGAAAGAAAATTATAACTTGCAAGTACAGTTCCCCGTCAAAGGCTTCTTAGTTACTTCTTTATTTGGACCATACTCACCATGTTTCTGATGATACAAACACATAAACGTGGGCAGTGCCTTTACCACGACTAGCAGTTACTCTGGAGTAAAGCCACATGTGCGTGGGCAGGCATTTGAAGTAGCCAGGTGCCTAACTGTGATAAGAATAAAAACAGGTTTCCTTGCCGTTTCTTCAGGGTCCCAATAGTTAATCCTAAAACCTGTTACCTGTCAGTGAATTTTAGACACTACTTGAAAGCAACCCACAACTTTAGGAGTAGGCAAACTATCTTTTATGTCTTCTTTAGACATCCCTGTTGAGTAATATTCTTTAGGAATTGTTATGGGCATCTAAGGATTTGGGCAATGTAGTTTCTTCTCAGATAATGTTGTTCTCACAGTCAGTGAGATGGTCAAGAGCTACTGCAAGTCTTGCCTAGTAGAACTTGGAATGGCAAACCTATTTCTATTAGCGACAACAGGGGAAGGGACTGAGAGCAGTTGTTTAAAAATGTAGTAACCAGCCCAGGCAGCTTCCTGCAGACAAAGTTCTCAAGACGCTAAAAAGAAAAATGTCTTCTGTTCTTGAATCCAAGAGATGCTGTGGGGAGCCAAGGGAAAATGCTCCCTGGGCCTTAAATATGACAGCATGAGAGTCATAAAATCCCCCACTCATTTCTTGCTATACCTTGGGCTCACTTCACCTAACTTTAGCCATCTAAATATTAGGGTAGTTTAAATGTGTTTAAATCTAGTTTAAACCTGTCCTCAGGGGAAAGAGAAAGACTTCTCTAGAATGCAATTTTCTTGTCCTATGGCAGCTGTCTCAGGTAACCAGGACAAATTGCCTCCTGGAATTATCTGCTGCTTTTCAGCCTAGATGACTGCCAGGGCTGACCCACGTGAAACAAAGGGCTGGGTAACTACGAGATGTGTGCGTGCGTGGGGGTGATATAGTTAGGTTTCCAGCAAGCACAAAATGAAGATTTCAGCTTACCCCAGGAAATGCATCGTTCTGAGGGTACTCTGCCTGGTTCCTGGCTTTATCACTAGGACTGCTTTCTGATCAAGGAAGGAAAGGCTGCCTCTGGCTTTTAAAGACCCGCAGATCCAGACCTGACAGACTCCAGGCGAATGGCAAAGCCATCAATTCCTGTCTTCTGTAAACTGCAGTGGGGCAACAGAGGAAAGCAGAAAGCAAAAAAGGTGGCAGTGTCAGGAACTTGTGCTAAATTATAGTCTAGTGTATCAGGATGGCAGCCAGGTAGGCAGTGTGAGCTCCAGAGGCAGTGCCAACGCTGGGAGTAGGTCCTAATTCCTAACACTTAGATCAGGTATTGTGTCCAGGTTGCTCAGTATTAGCAAGCCACCCTCTCTGTTACTTGCCTCCCCCTAGTCTGTATCATATGCAAAGCTGAATAGTAACAGTCCAGTGCTTTCATCCTGACCACTGATTAAAATACTAAAAGTGACAACTGATACCAAGTTGAAGGATACACGGAAATCTTATTATCAGCTTTACCAGCACAACTTGGAATCGTACTTAAGAAGTCCATGCAGTCAGTCTCATAAGAACCATTTGCTGCAAACTTAAAGTGATAAGTATTATCTTCTTTTCATTTCTTCAGCATTATTAATTAAATCTTACATTAACTGCTCTGTTATTTTGTCATGAAAGTCAACCTTACAATTTTTAAATAGCGGCACAACATTAGATTTGCTCTAGTCTTCTGGAAATCACACAGCCTTCTGAGTCTTATTAATAGTCAACATTTATGGTCAACTTTTTAAAAGTTCAAGAATGTAAGCTACATGTTAAATGTAATAATTGAAAACAAACAAAATCATGGCTGGCTTTTGCTTGAGTACCAAATTATTTTGCAACATTTTAATTTCCTAACTTACAATTCCTGTTCAATCATTTTCATGCAGAAGTGGACTAATAACACTATCAGGCTTTCTTCCTGTCCCTATCCTTTCCACATCACATTTCTACAAGTTTTAGCTTCTGATTTACACCGAAGTATTGAGCACTTGGGGCATCATTTAAAGTTTCATGAAACTTTGAAACAGGTTGTGATTTTTTTCTCAATTATTTTGTAGCAGACCATAATTTTAATTTTAGAAAACAATTACATTTAAAACCCCCAAAATGTTAAAGTTACGAAGTTGCCATAGACGCCTAGCTACATTTTGAATCACTAGGATATAAAGCTTAGGGGAGAGAAAGAGCACGAGCGAGCAAGCAGAATGGCAGATATATTTGTAGGAACCACATACATGTCTAGGTTGATAAATATATCTGTCTGCATAGGCATTTATCCAGCAAAAAAAAAAACAGAGATAAAATGTGCAAAGAGAAACAGTAATTGTAAATAACAGTCTCTGTTGCTCTTGTTTCTTTCTAAAATTAGTCAATTTGATTTCTGAGGTCTTGATCTACATTTTCTATTGCAGACTATTTATTCCACACACAAGAAGTCAAAGCGTCTACAGAACTTCAGTCTATTATTAACCTTGGGAATGGCAGCTTATTAAAAGTCATAGGTTGAGTATTCCAATTATCAGCCAAGGAGATGGAAAGAAACAAATTAAACATTGTGGCAAACAACAAGGGTCTTGTGGCCCACCGCATGCAGTAAAATCTTGTTTTGTCTAGTGTCTATTATTTTGGAACGCAGTTCTCAGAGGGCTGGAGATTGGGGATATTGTGCTCTTATTCAGAGATTCTTGTATATTTGTTTCTGTTATGTAAATCCCTGCACTCATCAGGGATAAGAATTATTAATAGAGATCACAAGGACTCAGAAAATTGCATATTTCTCTTCCTGTACTACTTTAGATTTTGATCCTGTAAACACTCATGCACATTAAAAAACCCACAAACTGGGGGTACTTAAAAGTGCAAGTGTCCATGCCAAAATGCATGCTGTATTTCCTACCTTACTTCTCACCTGCTCACAAAGTTACTTTTTCATTTCAAACATTAGACTTCTGTACTATAGCGTGGAAATTCTTGTTCTTGAAACCTGCCAATTACACAGGCTGTGCCATTTACAAGCTTGAAACCCATGTGTAAGAATATACTCCCTTCCAGTAGCCTGATAAATTGTAAATATTGGCTATTTAATGTCACACAGAGATCACAGTTGTTAGCTTATGTGACAAAATCTCTGGGTTTGGGACAGATAATCTATGTGTTTGCTTATGTAAGAGAGGACTTGCAGGAGCTCTGTGTTTTACAGCATCTTGACTGCCTTTTTTATTACTTCCTACTTCTATCATCTATACAACTTTGTACCCACAATCATGCATTTATGCATGATTTGCCCTGCTTGTCTCCAAATAGCTTACTGGTGGGACCATAATGAAGCTTTCTCTGCAGAAAAACTAAGTGGCATGAAGAAGCTGAAGCTACTATTTCCTCCTGTGCCAGTCTTTGCTCAATCACATGCATTTGCTCAATCACATTTCAGCCTTTGACCCTTCATAGTGAATTTGTTAAGCTGATGCAATGTGGAGAGAGTTGCATTTTCCTTTCCAGGGAAGGAAATTGTGTCTAAGACTAATTATTTTTCATTCAACAGTGCTACTAATAGTCTTGCAGTGTGGTCTTGTTTTCTACCTAACATTAAATAGCAAGTTTGCTGGAAATAGTTAGCACTGCTACCAATGCTGATATAGGCACTACAGAGGAAAATTTGAGGTATGTTTTTTCCCCTTAAGGACTGTTAAGTGAATTTAAATCGGTCATCTCCATAGATTATTATCTATTTTTTGTACTGACTTGCAGTGCACTATAGCTCAGAAGTATTTATCCAAATTTCTACTCGGGTACACAGTGGGTAATCATGGTATCAGATTGAGAAGAAACAAATATCCTTAAGACATAATGGAAAATGGGATTTTCTGCAGAAAAACTATCCTTACTAATTGGAAGCCACAACTGCCATCATACAACTATACAGAAGCAATTTCTGTGCCCCACTTGGAACGCAAGCCCCACAGAGATACCAGTTAGGAAGAGATAGTAAGAATTATTACACTGCATAAAAATGAGCTGTGGAAAACATTCATATTACTCCTGAAATGTCACAATTAAAATGCAGAATGGTATAACAACATATAAAGAGTGCTATAAATGCTTAGCACACCAACACTTTGAATGATTTTTTTTTTTTTCTTTATATATCTCTTACTACTACTTTTGTACTTCCATTCTGGTATTAATTTCTTATATGCAATCCCATTGTTTGGTGACTCAGCAAGAAATAATGCACATTTTTTAAAAAATAGCCAAAAATCCAAGAAAGCACAAGTTTTATTCTCTTACCACACCCCAAAAATATAAATAAATACTAAAAAGGGATTGTTTTGCAAAGCAAACGGGGGAGAAGACCCCTAATGCGGAACAGCTGCATAGCACAACAGTAACAAAAAGAGTAATAAGATCTGAATGTCATATCATAATATGATTCTCTACAGAAACAAAATACTTTATGAATAATAGAACACTCCCATTCAGAATTACAGTCTCATTCTTTTGTATTTTTAACCTCTCTCTTATGTGATAAGGAAGGTACCCTTGACTGCTTTGTACTTCTATCCTCTTGAAGCTGAAATGCACTGGCATATCATCTACGAGGCACAGAAGAGACTTCATTAGCAATTCCAGGTTCAGGATGCTATGAACTGACATCTATAGTGTGCATCTCCTTGTCACTTTACCCTTCCTTAGCACAAAAACAAACCAAAAAAAACCAAAAAAAAAACCCCTCCACAACCATCCTGTCAAACACTCTTCCAGACACATGAGTCTCTAGATGGAAGAGAGTATTTTAAAACCAAATCCTCTAACCAGAAAAGGCAATGAGAAACCTGGTTAGTAATGCACAGTGATAATATTTCACATTGATTATGAATCTTCAAGCCCAGTGGTATTACTCTGAAGGTTTCTTTTCTTCCACACAAATACTAAAAGTAGCTGCTTAAGTATAAAAAAATATACCTACAGAGTAACTGGAATATTTGTGAACAAATAAAACTTTGTGAAAGTACTCAAGAGTAGAATTACCCATCGGTGATGTCCGTAACACCCAGGAAATACATCATGATAACCATGGAATAAGCTTCTAGTTCCCTAATTCTTAGTATACAAAAATAAGCAGTTTTTTGTTTATTGAATAGCCTTCACTCTGGTACAAAGAAGGCTTATGTTACCCAATCAGTTCTTTTGTCTTTAAAATATCTTATGGCCAGCACATAAATAAGAACCTGCTTCCAGTGCCAGCTGGCTTGCTTCCACACTGAGCAACATTCAGAGCGGTCCATTGCCTCTTGGAAAGCAATCTGTATGGACCTGCTGTACCTACATGTACAGACACAACTGTCAGTCACAGGGAGACAGGACAGTTCTGGCGTCACAATTATATAAATATTTTAAAGGTCTGGAGAGGGTTGCAAAATGAAATTTTCCTTTTAGGGGAAATTCTAGAAGTTCACCACTTGTTTTCACCTTGAATAGACAAAAATTAAACCTCCCTCAAAATATAATGTTGAAGTTGTGACATTGAGGGGGATAGTTTTTACATTTTAAAATAAAAATACAAACTTGATGGAAAGACTGAAAAATGTAATCAAGCCAGATGGTACATGATTGGAACGCCATTTTTAAACACAAACAATTTGCAGCACGACATGGTAAAAAGATCTGTGCTTTTTAAATACTGTGGTCAGAAGACAAATCTATATACAGTCAAGTTTACTTTTTTTAAATTAAAATGTTAAGATGAGGGCTGATACCAAATTTGTAACAACATCTCTACTCTTCAGGTTTATGTATTGCTCCTGACGGTTTCCTCTAGAAGATAGATGGCACTTTGCATTCACAAAATACCATGCGAAACATTAATCACATAATCCTCACTGTCAACTCTGTAATATATATTAGTAAACCCATTTCACAAAGAAAGAAACTGAGAAGCTAGACAGGTCAACCACAGGCAAAGCTGCCGTTTATGCTTAAGCCTTTCTAATTCCACTGTCGACCCAGCATTGTGCACCCTCCTGCGCTGCCTGGACTCCGCACAGCCTTCTCCAGTAACACATCTGCAACTTCTCCACACTTACAGGCTGTCTCATTTCCAGGTAGTTTTGGTTATTCCAAAATAAGGAACCAAACATTTTAGAACAGAAACTCAGCTAATCGGAGATACTTTAACTACATGACAGCTCCTTCTCAGCCCAGCACAGAAGGAGCACAGGACACACCCAGCCAGCAGCTAACTACCCAGATATTTCTTTCAGCCAAAGATGTAACCAAGGGCTGGGTTTCAAATATCTTTGGCCCAAGGACTAGTTGGGTGCAACACTATTGGGTGACCTTTGTCCAGCTTTACTGAGAAAACTGTTGCTGAGCTGGGATAGAGACCATGAGCTACAGCCCCGCAAGATAAGAAGAGCAAAAAGACCTAAGTGTAATTGTTGAGTTGATAACCGTTAGCTACTCAAGCGAAAAATACAGTCATGAAAATATATACAACTATAAGGAAAAAAAAAAAACCAAACACGAAAAAGCAGAAGGTGGCAACTCAGCAAGACTGAGGATCAGCCTTTTCCAATAGACAATGTAGGTCAACACTTCCCCTCCTTCCTGTCTGGACATCAGAAACTCTTTGGTGTCTCCTTGGTGATGGTGAGCATACTAATGCTAAATACATTACGTTGTGCTTATACATATGTACATATAAATACATATGTTGTACATAAATACAATGTGTTGCCATGCAGCATATTTGTCCTAGCTCTCGTATATGTGCATTTTGCACTAAATAGCTGATGTGTCCTCAGATTACATCTATTCTGCCTGCTGTTCCTCTGTGCATGGTAAAAGGTGCCCAGACAAAAGTGGCCCCCAAAAGGAGGAGGTTCACAAAAATAAATTGGGACTTCAGTAGTAGATCTTACCTTAGGATTCAAGGAGCTTAGTCACACTGAATGGCAAGCTGGAGATGGATAGAACAACAACACGGCTACAAATATTGGTCAGCAAATTGACTGAGAAAGTCAAAGAGAGCTTCAGGCATGGGATGTGCATTGAACACAGTAAGTCTGGGGGATTTGTAGAATTGCCTGCTTGGTCTTATGCTGCTTACATTTTTAAACTCCTGTACTACAAAGAAAGGAAAACTGAAGAATTATACACAAATGCAGCACGTGCGCAGCTATGCCAGGCAGTAAAGCAAGCTCTTCCCACTAACCAGCTCAACTGGAAGTTGCATTTCAGACACCAGAATGCAGTAAGAGTCTTAGTCACCCTTCATTGCTATGGAAAACGCTGACGACCCCTGTCCTGGTTTCGGTTGGGATAGAGTTAATTTGGCTGCCTTTGACTCCAGTTTGTATTGAAGTCACGACGCCACTGAGCATGCCAGAGATGCTAGAACTTCAATACAAACTGGAGTCAAAGGCAGCAAAATGGCA
>NW_009213519.1:0-299 GCF_000690835.1 Fulmarus glacialis | reverse complement strand
TTTTGAGGAATAAAATGGCAAGACGGATGTCGTCAGCTCACAATGGATGTGATCAACAAAATAATAGCTATGTCTCCACCAACTAGTAAGAAGGAAACACAAGCTTTCTTAGGTGTTGTGGGTTTTTGGAAAATGCATATTCCAAATTATAGTCTGATCGTAAGCCCTCTCTATCAAGTGACCCAGAAGAAGAATGATTTCAAATGGGGCCCTAAGCAACAACAAGCCTTTGAACAAATCAAACAGGAAATAGTTCATGCAGTAGCCCTTAGGCCAGTCGTGGCAGGACAGGATGTAGA
>NW_009213518.1:56134-77362 GCF_000690835.1 Fulmarus glacialis | reverse complement strand
TGATTCTATGATTATGTGATTCTATGATTCTATGCTCTGCTTTAAAAAAAAAGTTAAGCAATCTCATGTTTAGTTTTGTTTCCAACAAAACCAAAGCAAATCTTTCACTTCCAACAGAAGCAAACCCAAATTCATTATAGTATTGATTTGCTCTAGAAGTAAAGAAAATGTTGGTAAATTTACATCCTTACATACGAAATGGATGATCAGGAATTTTTTTATTACATGCATATGAGTAAACCCTAAACATTTGGCAAAACAATTATTATCTGAATAAATCAGATGCCCGTTTTTAGTTACATACTGGATTTTTTTCTCTGATTTATATATTTTGGTCATACTATTAAAGAACAGAAATAGTGCTGTGAGTTATGTGACCAATCAACGTAACATGGAATAGCTGGAGTGAATATAACAAACACGTCTGGAAAGCGTTTGTCTAAACTATTGATCAAACATGGCAAACAAATACAACAGTTTAGAAATAGCTAACTAGCTATTAAGCAAAAACTGTAGCTGGACGTACTCTCCAGGTCAAGCTGAGCTGCACAAGATAGGACATGTTGAGAAAAAGATACTCTCTGACATCAAGGCTGACAGGCAGTCTTGGAAGGGCTCTAACTTGCATCCCACTGCAGATTAGTGTCGTGTTTCAACCAAAATGTCCTCCCTCCACCGTATTCACTTAAAAGAGCTCAGGAACAGGAATATATATACAGCTCATTCTACTCACCGCTGAGTGCTAAGAGAATTCCTTTTATGCACAGCCAATTTGGCTTTCTGGCAAACAAGTGAAACAAAGGTATTCCGAAAGCTTCAATCAGTTCTGCTTATTGCGGCAAAAGGAGGTGCAATCTCTTCTTCTACTCCTGATTGTGCTTTCTTGACTACAGAATATATATAATCTTTTCTCATGACATATGTATATTTCTGGCTTCCATTTATCTTCAGAAACCAGCAATCAAGTCTTGTTCCCATAATTTTATTTAACAGAAAAAATCATTTGTTCCTCCCATGAAGCTCTGCAAAGTAATCAAAAAAGTAAATCTTTCACATTATGGTGGGCTAGTCCCTCTTCTTATAACCAGATTAATTTCACTTCATGGCAGTCTAAAGCATTTCACTAAAATGGTTCAAGATCATCATTCCCTCTGGTGATGGTCCAATGGTCACCCTGATATGCTAAATTGCTTTTCATTTTTTAACACGTTTCTAAGTATTGTGCAAAGTAAATTGCAGAATCTTGTTAATGCTCATTCAGTTATCAGTAAATACTTTTCTCTGACTTCCCCCTCAACAATATCAATGTTATTTTTTTGAAGCACAGCATTTTAGAGGGAAAATTCATTTCTTTACTATTAACAAGCCTTTATCATCACCTTCCTTTTATATTGCAGCAAAATCTGAACTAGATATGTTGAATTTTGTAGCTTTTTTTTCCTCCAAACATATTCTGCAGGGTCAAAACCTGTTACTGAATGACAGCTGAAAGGCTTTCATTTTTACTTCAGACTGCTTCTCATCTCCTTAGTCCTAACACGAAGATACTGACCCTCTTTTCTTAGGCTATAGCGTGCAGTAGCTACCATGATCCTTTTAAAGCCAAGATGCAAAGGTATCATTCCTAGCTGTGACCAGACCACATCCCTTGCCTCAGAAGGCCTGGTGGGAACATGGCTTTTGTAGGGATCACGAAGTCTCACACCAGCCCCATCTCCCAGCTAGCACAGCTGCAAGGAAACAAGCAGCATCATTTCTCAGGCCTAACCTCTCACGCGTATTTTCAAAATAGAAAAAAAGCCCATGAAAGAGGTCAGTGTGAACATTGTCTGGTCCTTGATTTCAGATCCAAGCCCTGCTGTATTCAGTAAGGTGAACATCAGGGAGACCTGCCTTTTCTCTAGGCACCTGTGTAGAGCAAGATGCCCATATGGAGGGTCCCTAGTCAAACAATTTGAGAATCAAAATATTTAGGGAATTTTTATGGTTACTTGCCTTCAGTTACTCCCTCTTGAAAAAATCGGTGTCAGTTTTTGCACTCGTCCCTCTCCAGAAACACTATTTACGGGCTTCTCGGAAGCAGAAAGCTGCCTCTCCACCTCTGGGTGTTAAGCATTTGAAATGCCTTTTCAAAAATCTACCTCTGAATAGTGTAAATGTGAATTTCTCATTTTAGTCTTAACAGTAAGTCACATTTGTTTATTCCTCTCCCCCTCCCACGAGAAAAAAACCCAAAGAAGACAGAAGATAACTTCCTTCAGAGTTTCTTTTTTCACCTCGTTACTTTCCTGTTATCAGAGAATGTCGGAACTGCCATTTCAGACGTGCTTTGGAGTCACAGTAAATAGCAAATTGTGATGGTGCATTTCCCCCCTCCTCTGGACAGCTCTGTGATCTCAGGAATTCCCATCAGGCCTCGACCTTTTTGTGATGAGTTGGGCAGTTAAGCATCCCTTGACCATACCAAGCACTCTTGCATGGCTAAGGTGGGGAGTGGCACTTTCTGTACCAGGAACACCTGCTGCCTGGCTAAGGTGGGGAATGAGAGCGGGGACAATTCATCATCCCTGACAGCCTTGGAACATTCCCTACCTGGATTGCAGCTCAGGTGGAACAGCACCGTTGTTACTGTTCCAGATTGTGGCCAGGATGGAAATTTAGTGATGGCTAAAGCCAACCATCTTGCAACCCTATAAACACCAGTTCTAAGTGAGGCTCTTTGAGCTCTCCTGGACCACAGCAGGCTGCGACCAGCATCTCCCTTTGAGTGGGATGCCTCTCAGAGCTCGCAAACTCTCAAGTTTACAAAGTTTGGAGGACCGTTGCCGAAAGTTGACGACGGGACCTGGGCCAAAACCCTTCACTCCTTGAGGCTCAACCCTCACACGTTGAGAAATGCTGAGACATTTGAAGTGAATATTTCACTGAACTCGAGGGGAATTTTCAACAGGTATACCTTTATACATATGTATATCTTTGTGTCTGTGTGCGTGCATGTGTGAATTGATTTAGGTATCCGACAGCAAGTATAGTATAAATATTGCCATCTCAAATCTGTAATTAAGTCACTGTTGTGATTGTAGTAAATTCTATTGACTCACTTCATAAATGTTAAATTACTCAATGACTAAATGTTGCTAAAACCTTGTGATTTACCTTAAACTATGAATGAACCTTAGACTGCTGCTAATCACATACAATCCCTTAGACACAAACCGTTGAACAAGTCTGGGACTAGGAGTGGATCCAGCTGCACCCAAGCTCCATTAGGAGTTTAGAAAACAAGGGGGTCTACTCTGAATCTTGTGACTCAAAGGGAGGATTTCCTTACTCTTTGTATTTTTTCCACTGGACATAAACAGTTGCCCAAGTCTGAGACTAAGATTGGACTTAGCCACACCTAAGATCCATCAGGAGTTCAGAAAGCAAGGGGGTCTTCTCTAAACCTCGTGACTTAACGGGAGGGTGTCCCTTACGCTTTTGTGTCTTCGCTTTCTGTATAAATCGTTCTAGCTCAATTCTAACTCAATTTTCCTTTATATGTTTCACCCATGTAGTAAATGATAGATTGAACCTTGCCATTGAACTTCGTTAAGTTGCACTTTTATAAATTCCTGTTAAAACCACTTTTGCTAGTACCTTTGACAGTGATTCTTTAAGCGGCCTTAAACCACACATTCACAACACAAATAAAGAACAAAACTGTGGAAACAAAAAAATATAAACTTAAGTTTTTCAATTACCTCAGCTTCATGGTCCTTTGTACTCCCAAGGATCATGTACAAAGGACCAGTGGAGTTACTAGCCATTATCACATACTGTGAGAACATACTAGAAAAATAATGTTTTACTTCACAGCCCCTTGCTCACTGCCCTCCATTGCCACTATGCTTAACTACATATAAAATAGATGCTAAAGCCTACCAGTACCTGAGCTGTCCATTCACTGATCTGTTGGAAGTGGTGAACTTGACTTTGGCCCCATCTTACTTAAATTTTCAGTGTAACGTTGGTACTTATCTGATACTATCACGAAAGAAAGATTAAGCATATCTGACACAAGAAATTTCTGGTGCACAGTTAAGCTTGATTGCTGTGTAGGCTGGTGCTTGGGAATTCATTCTCAGGAATAGACATGTCAACAAAAGCTAAGCACTTAAATAACTAAAAGATGTAAGAATTATACAAATGGTGAATGTAAGTTCATTTATACATTGGAATAAATATTCCTAAAATATTTTTGCAGCTGTTGCGTCTCTAGTTGTTAACTTTTGTCAGCACAGCAGAGCCAATACATGCAAAAGAGCAAAGTGATAAGAATAAATTATCAACTGAATTCTGAACTAAGAAATCTTCACTGCTGTCTGCATTTCAGAGCAAGTGCATTGCACACATTTGACAAAGCAGTTAGAAAAATTATCTCCTTCCTTGAACTTTTAGACAAGTTATGAAAATCAACCTAAAATAATAATAGGAAAAACTACATTCTTCACAGAAACTGCAAAACAGCAACAACAAAAAAAAAGACTATGAAAAAGAGTATGCGTACAAGCTGGAAAATATAAGCAAAAGAGTAGTTAAACAGCATGTTTCATAGGTGACATTATATTTTACTATGTTCGTCTTGGGTAAGAATACCTATTCCCAAAAAATAATCTAAGCTTAGACCTCCATCTGATTTTAACATTTTGGGACAAATCACATAATTAATTATTAAACAAGCTGAAACCCAGCATGCAACACTAGTCCTTTTTAAAGCCTTGCTGAATACTACACAGATCATATAGATAGTATAATAATTTTTCTCTGGTTTGTACTTCTAACAATAAATCAATTTTTTTGCTATTTCCACAGGATAGTACTTGTGTGGTCAGTGAAATGACCAGAAATCCTATTTGCAGCAGGAAAATTTGACAGATTTTTATTGTCATCAAGTTTTCATGTTCAGCTGCCAAAAGGGAATTCAGAAAATACAGTCATGTCTTCTCTTAAAAATGAGAGTCAATTTGTCAGTCATTCTCTCTAAGTCAATCTCTCCCGGTCTTTCTCTACATATATATTGAAATTCAGCCCCACAGAAACTGCTTTGAAATGGCACTGATCAGTAACTGGCTATTAAACTGCTCTGAAACTTGTGTGAAGTCCTGGCGGTAAGGGTCACCTGGACTCCTTCTTAGTCACAATCTTAATCTTCATAAACTTCACCTCTTCTTTTTTTTTTTCTTTTTTTCTTTTAAGCCATTGCATAGGAGGAGCTCTTGCTCAAACCCTACCAGCAGACTACAGAGAAAGAGTATTTCATTCAGCCTGATGTCATGCCATAGCAAGACCAGTCTATGCTCTCTGCTTGCAGGTTGTATAAACATCTCTGTAAGCATCAAAGAATGCTTGCCTGTGATATATCTATCTTGGCAACTAAAGCAAAATATTTTTTCCCCCAGCTAACAAGTTATACTTTTTTCTACATATACACTAAAACTAACAGCATGTGTTTAGTCACAAATCTAAAATCAGAACTACTAAACATGTCAGCTGTAATTTCCCCACCGAGCTCCAATATCGCATTTGTCAGGTAGAGTTATCATGCTCTCTTCATTTCGCCTATTGTTCCAAATACAGGCCAGATGCATTGAAGGTTCATGCAGTTACCAAAAAGATCAATTTGCCCCTTGACCCCAGCTTTCAAATTAAGGCTTCACGGTGTGTTTTAGCAGAGAAAGGCCTCAGACATATTGCAAACATCACTGTCTGTATTCCCCCTTTGCTCACCTGGTTAGTGGTCCAAAGGATACTCCCACTTTCCACTGATCCCAGCGGACATCTCATGTGCTGCCGCTGCCTTTCCTGGCACTGATCTATTCTTCTTCCTACCTCATGCTTTCCCATTCTCCCCAATCACTTTGTAATTAAAACAATTTAAGAGTTTACATTCTTACAGCCTTTTTGCAGGTTGTGCTGGAGTAACCATCTTCGTAATACTTCACAGAATTGTCATATTTTTACATTTCCTAATACTGTAAAATACTGCAGTCCTATCTCTCAGATATTTGATAGCCTTGATTCACAAGAGGAACAAAGAGAAAAAGGCATAACAAGTAGAGCTTCTTCTGGCACCACACCTGATTAAGATATTTGCACTGGATTTATAAATCCAAATTTCAGTAACAGCAAGACAAGTGGCAATGCTTTCCAGAAGGGAGTAGCAAATGAATATTACATGGTGCAATTAATGCCTTCTAACCTCTTTATTTCATTAGGTATTCTCATTGATCATTCCCACTTGCATTCAACCCCTTGGGGCACTAAGAAGCAGCATCACTTCAGCAGGTGTTTTCAGTCAAATGAAAACTGTTAACTGTCATCATCTCCACTCCTGCTCAATGCTGACCCAAACAAACATGGATAATAATTTGGCTATTACTCCCCAGGACATGCTGGATCCCATTTTAAAAAGCACTTCCTCATTACTGTGCACAACACTGCTTTCCCTGAAATTTTCCCACCTCCTACTGAGTGTCTGTGGATTACACCAACATAGTCTCCCCTACACATTGAAATAAGGAGGGCTTAAGAAGTCCCAACAACAGGGAAAAGAGTCTCATTTATACTATTCTACAAATTGCTCCTCAATTCTACTAGAAGAATAAAAAATTACTACAAAGGCTTGATTTGCAATTACCTGTCCTCTTCCCTTAAGAACCTTGCCAAAAGCCCAGGGGAATTCCAGTTTCTCAGACTAGAAATAACAAACTAGAACACAATAACCCTTCAAAAGACAGGGTACTCAGATCTTCTGGGCAAAACCCAGTAAAATAAAATGTTAGAAACTAATACCACCATTGCTTGTTGTGCTCCTGGGTTCCCCCTCTTCCTCCAGAGATTCCCACCCAGTCAGGCACACAGTAGCCACAGCAAGACCAACAAAAAGCGTTTGTTTTATGCTGCTCTGCCACTCCTCTATAACAAGGCATACTGCATGATACCCCTCCACAGCACTGCCGGCAGACCCCTAAGTAACTGCACTGCCCCTTGGGGACGGGGAGTAGAAGTGCTTGCCCTTAAAGTAATGACAGAGGGTATGGCTGATGATGTTAGTTTCATTGCCAGATATGTTTATAATTCAAAGGAAAATAGGATGTGAACCAGATATTGTCTGGTTGGACTGTCTCTCCTTGCTCCCCCACAATGGGCCACCTCCTGTGGTCTCTGTGACCACACAGCTGGTGGGTTTGGCACACAGCTCAGCAGAGGGGTACAAGCTTCATAAAACAGATGTGCTACTAACAGAGAAAATTTCTTTTCTATCAGCAGCACATCAGATTCTGCCTCTTCCTTCAGCCACTTGCTTTCACTTTCCTGCCAGAGGTTTCCACCCCTTTGGCTCATCCATCCCCACAGAGTACACTGTTTGCATGGCTGTGCTGTAAGCGAGGAGAGTTGAAAACCTCCAGCGGGGAACTGAAACAAAATATCAGACAATAGCAGGAGAGACAGAGACCTCTTAATATGCCACAAATATTATGAACCTGTCGCTTCTGAAAAAATCCCTAAGCTAGCTGCTATTTAACAGTCCTTTCCAAGACCTTCAGCTCCATTTAGTGCAGCTGCAAAGCAATTACAGAGAGGCAGTAGCTGCAGTCACTCATCAGGTTGAGAAGATCCTTGTTTTGTGCTGGAAGGTGATTTCAAAAGCTCTGGAGTAAATGTAAATCGATGTGGAACCAGGACTGCCATCCACCTGGTGGCGATGGTGTCTCTGTATCTACCACAGACGACAGGAGTTATTCTTTGGGCAAATAGATGTGCAAGAAGCAAGGAATTCCTGAGTGCTCCTAAGCTATTGAAATAAATGATTGCAAGGTGTCCTTTCAGCCAAAAAGGATTACACTGAGCAGCATCTCAGCTTCCTACCCTGCTTTCTGGTTGCACAATTGTCTTGCTCAAGGACAGCTTCAGCTCATCGTTCTTCCAGAAAATAACTTCATCCAACCATTAAGCCTTCTTGGAAGCAGTGCTGCAGGCACAAGTAGTGAGAGTTGGGAAGAAGGATGAGTTTTCTCTGGGTGCTATTAAGCTCACTGAAAGAAGACAGTAAAAGAATAAAATCTGTGACACAGCCAAGTAGTTTCTGTCCATCTCTGCTTGCCAAAGAGATACAGATAATTCATCCTAAAGTCTTGGGCTCTTATTCCTGGCAATCCAAGTCTGCTCTTCACTCTCAATCATTAAAGGTTTGGGGACTGGGGAGGGGAAACAACTTTAAAGAAATCCATTATTGGTAACACTTCTAGTACGATTTCCATGTACTCTGCCATCGACATTTTTTGGTAAGCTAGTCATAAGAATAAATATATAAACCAATGTCATGAGAAGAAACAAATAATTTTGGCATAAATCTTTCTTAAAATAAAAGGAAAGGGAAATATTTTTCAACGTGACTTTAATTCATAGCCACATCCAAAAACCAGCCATAAAAATACATTTCTCTTTTCATTGATTGAAAGCCTTACTGAGTACTGCAAGCTATTAAAGAAGTCTAGAGGCTTTTTATTATGGGCCAAATGTTAATTCTGTTGCACTGAAAGAATAAACTTCCAGCAAAGAGCAGAATTTGGCTCTATGAATACGTTTTCACAGGATATCCTAAGTCACTGTCATCATGACACAGTACATCTTATAGATATGATGAATGGGATTCCATTCTGATTTAGTACTTGCTTGATGAAATGTGATTCTCCTGTTCTACATCTTCATTTATTTATTCACCTTATCTCCCCTTTTGATTATTTCACGTATGCCTATTTTTGTTCACGTTGATATTCTTTTATTCTGCATTTTTATTGAGGTAAATCAGCATAGATAAGACAGCTAAATCAGCATTATGAGTCTATTTAAATGCATTCCGCCTACCAACAATCTGATAAGATTTGTATTCTGTACGCAGTTTTGTCTCTCTGCTCAGAAAGAGCCTTAGGAGAATGATGAGAACTGTTTATTCATCTTAGAGTATACCCAGGGTCAGCGGCTGTTCCTGATATCTGTATCGGTTGTATTGTTTAAAACAGCTATTCAAACACTGTATTTTTAAAACATAGTTAGAATTTGTAGTTCAATTGTATCACGGTAGGAACACTGCATTTTGGTATTTCTGAAGGAGTACTTTATAAATGTTTTTAAATCATTAATGTTCACTCAGATGTAATCCAAAACAGCACAGGCTTTAAATCTAATGGCATATTCTTAGTTTCACCTCCATGCTTAGTGCAGCTTGCTCTGACCTAGGGGCAACCTGGTGTTCACAGAGATGAGACTGTTCTGAATTTAGCCTTTCTGGAATAAATCTGTTTTACCATTACACAATCATTGCATGTATTTGATATAGTATTCACATATTTTGTAAATGTATATTTGAATGATATGAGTTTATGCATTTGCAGTTTCCTCTGCAAAGCAGGCAACTGCTCCATTTGATAACTGTTACCATAACCTGCACATTAATTTGCCTCAGCGACTTCTACCTGCTGAGTGAAAGCCAACACTCACTGGCGGCAGCCAAGTAAATAGGTCTGGTCTTGAGCTGTGATCTTGACCTGTGGGTATTACTCCACTCTCTCTTTGGTAACCCCATCCCAAAGGCAAGGAGTCACTGGGTACAGAGACCAAGTAACCCCCATATCTGTCACGGTCTCTCTAACAGAGGACCGAGGGCAGAGGAAGACATTGAAGTGTCTGTCACAGCTTTCCAAGTCCAAACTGTGAAGTTTGAGATTCAAACCTCTGACCTTAGCCCACTCCACAAGAATGAAAAGTCCTTCCCAAAGGAAAAAGGGGAGGAACGTGTAATGCACACTGTCACCCTAAGGAAGTATACAATCCTTACAAAACATATAAGAGATATTGTCATCCTTTAGAAAGGAAACAGAGGATAAAGACACAGCTCTTCTGAAGATGAGAACAGATGACAGCTCTGAAACTGAAAGAAACCTCCTTTGATAGTCAATAGTGTCTCCTTAATTGTCCTCTTTCAAATAGCATCACCCTCTAACTCTGATCTGAATAAAGTGGCAGATCCACACCTGATTCCAGAAACTAAATCCACTTAAAAAGCTAGCACTTTTACTAATAATGTGGAAGCAAATAAAAGAGAGAGAGAGGAAAAAAAACCATGTACATCCTTATAAGGTAACACCACAAGTACATTTAGCAAAGACAACTCTATTTCAAGTTATTTTTTAAAATATTTACAGCCTGTCGTATTCTTTATAAACACAGAGTAACCTCAATCTGCTTCACGATATTTTTATTCTACTGTCCCAAATTCTGTTCAGTTACTGTAAATGTTTTTTAAAACCTTATTTTGAAAAAGAAAAACCTAACAATAAATCTGTTCACATATAATACGTCTTCAGGGCCATACCATTATTTTCTAAATTGTGTTAGCAGTTTATTTTGGTTGGAGGATTGCAGTGTGCAGGACAGAGAGAAGGATACTTCAGACTAAAAGTTTTGTTTGAAGAGCTAAAAGTCTGGACTGTCCTACAATGCTTTTTAAGTAAGGAAGTGGAAATATTTCCCACCACAACATCCCTGAAAGTATTTTGTGTTTGTTACAATGATGGGGAAAATGGAGAAAAACCCAGCCTAGGACTGAAAGGGGAAAATCTTATGATTCCTTAATTTGTTAATGATCAGACCTTTTTTTTTTTTTAGTTACATCATTCTTTCAAAAAATCAAGTACAATTTCATAAAAGCAGCGTAAATGCTTAATTCCTTTCCTAAATAAGCTATTTTTAAAAAAATACATTCACCAGTGAATAGATTGCGGCCCACTTAAGAGTTTAGTAGGCAGACTGAGATGTGTTAAAATATTTCAAATCACTGTTAGATAATTTATATTCCTCAATGAGCTCAAGAAATGTTAACAAGATTCAAAAAAATTATTAAATGTAACATATTTTTATGATACCATTTATTCAACAATCAAGAATTTCCACATCCTGTCAAAGGATCCATTATCCTACAGATACTTGTATATTAACTTTCTCATCCTTCAAGGCAGCTTCTTCTCTGACTAAAATTATGCAATTTATTAAGGGCTTCCAGAGGAGAGGGCTACTCAGCACATACAAATATCCCTTTTTTAAACTTTGTAACTGCCTTTGAGCTAAAGAAAATAAATATATCATTGAAATGACATCTTCAAACACTTTCTTTTATGATATTGCATATCCAAGAACAAGCTGCTATACTTCAAACCTGTCAGAGATTTACATAGGAGATTTTGCAAATTGAGAGTGAGAATCTATAAATATCCACATTTGTGCATGTGTGTTTGTACGTATAAAGAATATCTATATGTATTTATTTATAGTACCAACATAGTACAGTTTTTTCCTTCAGACCCAATAGCATCATTGCTATGAAATTTGGTCTCCTCTATGAGGGGAAGCCATTTCAGTTCCCCAAAAGCATTTTACTCTACATCACTTCATCCACGCAGTGTGTAATGAATAGCAGTTTGTTAGCACACAACAGAATATATTCTCTCTGGAACAGTTTCATGCTTGTAAAATATCTATTTCCCTCTCAAACACCATTAATTTTAGAAATATAAAACCATAGTTGCACATGCATCCTCCTATTTCACTTTAATGACCCAGAAAGGAAGCAATAACACTAAATACTAAAAGCTAGGAGAAAAATTTCTTACATGGAAATTTGGATCCCAACCTATAAAATGGCAAGGAGGATATGATATGCGCACCTGCAGAAGAGTCATACTTCATTCGTACTGCTGTGTGTAAATACACAAACATACATTACTGCAATTACATAAATATTTAGTATTATATCCAATAACATCTATCTTAAAGGATATTGCAAATTCAAGTGAAAAACTGCCAGATTAAGAGTTTCATACAAAACAAACTGTTTCTTACCCTGGGAGTAAGTCTGGGCTATGGAATGGATGAACCTGTTTCTGCTAACTGGTGATGTGTTTGATGGGGGCGTTAAAACCAGGGAGACGGGTGATAGGACTCGGAATACTCTCATATTTAAAGCAGTTCAGAAATTCTGTCCCCGATTTCCAGCAAGGACCACACCAGCCATAAACTGGGTAACTGAGTGATAGCTCTTTATCCTCCAGGTTCCCCGTTTGACTTTTCTGGTCTTCAGAAGCACTGAGCCCTCACACCTGCCAGTTCCACACAAGCTCTCCTCTAAAAATATGAGTACTGTGTGGCATTCAGAGTGGCCTGATCTGTCTTAATATTTCAGCTTTCTCTCTGTGATCTATTTGTAAAATGGGGTGGATGACCCCTGGTAGTGGACAAAGCATTTGTTTTGCCAGGAGGTCTCACAGCAAAGACAACAAAGAAATTATTAGGATGTGCAGTCCTTGGCTTCATTTCCACATACTAACACTGTGATGATTTCAAACACCTCCACTCTCTCCCAGATTCTTCCATCTCTTCCTCTAATTACTCCTTACTTTCCAGTTAGAGTCTGTCTCTTGCTCTTATCACCAGGGCCCCCTGCCCTGTTTTTTGATCTTCTTAGCTTCTCTATCCCCACTCTTTCATCTCTGTTGTTCCTCTTCTGTGTTCTTACATTTTCTACTTTTAAACTCCCCCATGTCTGCCTGAGGTCCTCTAACCTCCTCTGATAATCCTCACCTCTGTCCACGAGTAACCTTGACAGCATGGAGAAGCAGTTCCATCATGTCAGGAGGTCCCCAACAACTGGAAAAAGCGTTTACAAGGAAAGTACTACCCAGACCCCAAAGCCCAGGCCAGCTGCAGATTAATTTGCTGTGTTGAAGAGCAGATATCCTGTGTGATTGCTACAGAGGCACCATGGGAGGCTGGAACACTTGCATTGCACACAGGCATAACTGCACTTGCAAACTGGTATTTCTCAGATAGGTATACTTTAGCCAAGCTGGACAGATTTTTAACAGCTACTCCAGGATGATATGAGCTGACTGCCAAAGTTCAAGTTCCTACTCCAAATCACTTAGGCACTAGAAATTCTAAGAATGATTATCCTTTTCCATGTGGCAAAACAAGGCTTGTTTTAGTCCAATCTCAATTTCAGAAACAGATGGGCAATTGAGCTAAATTCCTATTGTCCCACTGTTGGAAGAAGGTAATTTGAGGCAGAGAGTTGCCATGGAAGACTTCAGCTCAAACATGTGCAGTGCACATACAGGGAAAAGACCCACTTATAGGTGGAACATACCTATAACCTGAAATGCCTGTCACAACGCACATCCGAAGACGACATGCGCTGTGGATCTGGAGCCAGCGTGAGTCACAGCCGGCACACTGTGAACACCAGCGCATGGCTGCAGGGCGAGCCTCAGTTCAGGTGGTGGTATGGATGTTTCACGTGGAGCAGAGCCTAAGCTGAGCAGCTGTAGCCTGCTGGGTCTGGCACTTTGAACGAGGAGCTTGAGACCACGTGTACTCAAGAAGTGCAGAAGAGGGAGATGCTTTTCACCCCTTCTGTCCTGTACCAGCAGCAGCTCCTCACACAGTAAGTTTGGGTCTAGCAGTGTTTAGTACGTCGGCAGCTGGGCATTGCATGAGCGCAGCTACTTGGCGTCTCTGCACCATGCTGTGCTCTCTGTGAGGTCTTGTTAGCTCAAATCTGGTGTTCTGCTGAAGCTAGTCGGACTTTCCAGAGCCAAAGTGCCAGAAAGCACAGTCACTCAACAGTTCACGCAACTGCACCTTAGCTACGTCCCGTAGGATCCAAGTTAATTCCCTTCAGTGCCTTGCAAGTACCTCTGCTTCATAGTGGCAGTATCATCACCCTTTTGGTAGCACCAAAATTACCCAAGTTTTTCCACTGTCCAGAAATACCTAATTTTTTCCCTCCACTATACCCTAACACTCTGAATAATCAAGCATAGATTCTAAATCAATGCAAATAATTAAAATATCATGCAATACTGTCTATGAAATCCACTTCTTTATGTTTAAGAACTTGTTCTGATCACGCACAGTCATTGGGGCTTTTTTGCCATTCACAATATCACTTTGCTTGCAGTTCTTCTTCAAGGTAAAATGACAGTTGCATTTTTCCTCAGCTCATAACTCTGGATTCTAAAAATGCTTAGAGTTCATCCTAACTTATTACACCATTATTCATATCACAAACTGCATGGCATTATTTCTCCTGTCAGCAAAGTTAATTTCTTCCTGATACAAGCAAAAGCAATTCCCTGCAGATTTAGTGAGACTATGGTATCCATTAGTGCCAAGTCTGGATAAATGCACCTTTTGATGAAAAAGATAGATGAAGACTGTGAAAAGAAATCAACGTGAAGCATATTGCAAGCAGAGACAGTAACAAGTAGTAAGCAATATGGACTGTTGTGAATAAAGAGTGCGTTAGTATTTGGTTCAATCCTGTTATCATCTATGATAAACAGTCCAACTCCAGAATAAGTAAATCAGTTCAGTTTTTAAATAGAGTATACTGGCAAAGAGGTTTAATAGAATCTGAAAGACTGGAAATGACTGGCAGCCACAGCTTCCTTTTCAAAATTCAGAGCAAATGAAATGTTCCTTGAAGAAAGTGAAAGAAGCATTCCCTGAAGTCTGTGAAGCTCCATATTATGAAAAGCTTTATTCTGTCTATCACATCTTCCTGGTACAGACTTTGAGAAACCGGTATTACCAATGGTAGGAGGTGAAAATGAAGCCTTTTCGAGAACTAGAGGAAGACTTTTGTACGCTTGGTGAAAGAAATACATATAGATATAAATAAAACTACTGGGGAAAGGGAGAGAAATTGGGAAGCATAAGCTTAAATGTTTTGGTTGCAGTAGGCAGAGAAAGTTGGAAATTACTTCAGTAAGATACTCAGGAAAGTCACAAGTTATTGTAGATTGTGGATGAAAAGAAAGAAAAGAGAAGGTAGTATAGCATAGTTAAGGTCAGCTGTTCCTGCAAGAATGCTTCCAAAAATTCAGCTAAAAATGAATGCATTCGTCTTACTTACTTCTTTCTCTTCTGACAAGATATGAGGAAATTGAAGATGAAGAACTGAGGTTGGCAATAGCTGCTAATTGTTTTGTGCAAGAAGTTGGGAGAGCTTCTGAACTTAGAAAAAGGATAGAAGATGGAAAGAAAATAAGATGTAGCATTAGCATCCAGTCTTATTATCTTCAAGGCAGCCATCCTGACGTGTTAGCAATTCCTGATATCACTGGGATAACATACGGTGTTTCTCACGTAACTCAGCAAAGCAAACAATTCTGAAACCAAGTTTTTTCTCTTTGTAATGAGTTATGGCTCTGGACAAATCTTTTCAAATTCAAGTTGCAGAGTTCTCAGCCTACTTATCTTCTTTGAAAGGATTTTTGCTCTTTTCTTTTTTTCCTTTTTAGTGTATAAATCAGCTGGGCTTAATTAACAAATAAGAAGCATTTGTCTTAAGCTTCTATTTGCATTACCCCCACTTCTCTGATTCCTGAATCCTAAAAGCAGGCAGGTAGGTAATTTTCCTGTCCAGTTCTTCATAGGTGGGCCTTCACACATCATGCAGAGACCCAAATGTGTTATGTACAGCATCAGTGACAGAGAAAAACAGGAAAACTACCAAAGTTATCTCTTTCACTCCACAGATGTTCCTGAACAATATCTGTGGTTTGAATTAGTATCAGTCCCCACCTAGAGGTTCATGCCTCAGTGAATAAGAAGTCAGAGCAAAGTCAGCCTAGAAAGCCAACGCTTTTTTGCTTTGCAACCAAAACTTTAAAAATAATGAATTTCATGTGATTTTCAGCAAAGTAGGCCCAAGTTAATTCAAAACATTTGTGAACTTAACAACCCTTTTAACAAACACAGTTAAATTTATTAAGAAACCTAAAAGCAGGCAAGTTTCACATGATTTGTTAGCAAAAGTTTGACCCAATCTCAAATACTACATCATGGTTCACATAACAGTAGTGACAGTAAAAAGCATAAAACATCAGGGTTTCGCTGTAGTGTGGGGCTCTCCTGTACTCCTCAGAATTTCCCCGTTTTTACAAACAAACTCAAACTTAATAGCAAATCTTGAAGTTCTTTTTGATCTTCAACCACATCTTCTTTTTATCTCCTCAGTTTCGGCACAATATAAAGTATTTGCTCCTGGAAATCTCACAAGTCTTATCTCTTGAGATTCCTAGACCAGCCTAAAAATTTTAGCATTTTAGACAGAAGCATCCTTATCAAAACTGAATAGACAGCTGGCAGTTCTTGCAGGTTAGTCTTCATTAATTTTTTTTTCTTATATTTTTTCTTGCTGTTGAATCTGGGAGTATTTCCCAGTCATGTTTTAGGTACTGCTCCAAGGGTGAAGCTTAAAAGTTACCACTAAATCCTGTTGTTCAAAATACACACATGTATCTATTGTGCTACCAAAATGTACCTTTGCATATGCAAGATATATGCAGATGATTCATACAGAAATGGTGGCAGGAGTAATTTTAAAAAATAATTTGTTACTGTGATTTCTGTACCAGACCTTGAGAATTTCTCATGGTGTTTTTTAGTGACTTCTAAAGACGCTGTAAGTTAGTGAGCATACTCTAGGTTGAAAAATGAGGCATATGAGATAACTGGGGCCATATGAAAGACGGATGTTCATGCACAAAAGACAGACTTTCCATCAATATTAATATTTTCCTTAGAATTAATTGTGAGGTTTTGTTTAGTTTTGTTGTTGATAATAGTGAGGCCTTTGACTTTTTAGTGAATGTTTTTTAATTGAAAAACATAATGCCTTTCCAGTGTTCAAATGGTTCTTTCAAGAAACATCTCAATTCTACTTGAAGGATTGCTATTCTCTAGTGATTAGATGTGGCATTTATGTCTCTATAAGTTGTAAAAAACTGATTACAGTGCAATACAGTGCTGGACTGCCTTATGTCTGAAATGCATAAATATTTCTGTCATCCTGGTGTTGTAATAAAATTGTCTTTCAAGTCTTTTGACTACTTGTCAGCCTCACTGAAAACATTTGAAACCGTAGGCCGTTTTCAGACAATTTGATAGACAGGTAGCAGCTCTAAGAATAATCTTCATGAAGAACTGGTAGCTGGATGTAGGTCAAAGACACAAAATAGTGCCTGAAGGATGACATCAAAGTGACCCTGTTCCCTTTGACCAGGCAAGCAGTATGTTATTGCTGTCCCATCAATATTTAGGATACGTAGGGAATAGTAGATAGGAGTTTGAAGATAAAGTTGGAAATTAAAGTACTGTGGGGTGAGGGAGAAACGTTGCCCTTTGGAATATAAATATTCTTATACACATATTGCTGTCCTACTGACATTGCTTCTTTCTTCAGCTATTTTCAGTTAGCACTCCATCAGCTAGGCATGACGGCAGGCAGGGAGAGTCTCCAGACTGATGACACCAAGGGGGGAAGGAAGGATGCATTTATACAGAAAACAAGAGATGAAAGAAAATAGATGATTGCTTAGATTATTCTAAGCCCTAGTGTACGTGAACTCCAGTTACCCAGATAATCATGTTAGGAAGTAGTGGTTGTATCATAATTACAGGCTGAAAGTTTCCCATTCTTTATCTGTTACATGTGTTTGTGTTTGGACTCGTTATTAGTCAGATCTCACACTCTCTCAGAGTCTTCACCACCACCACAATGGCAAAGCATCACATAACTGCAGCAATCATACAGACAGGCACAGGCAATCTCTGGATATGATTTGCTTTTGCTCAACAAAATGTAGATTTATTATGGAAATGTACATTTTTGTTACCTAGATTTGTTCAGAGTACTTTTTGCTTCACAAAAATCTCATTGTCTTATAAAAGCAAGCTGCATACGTCCTATGAAATGAACACATCTCAACAGGTATCATAATTTGCACATTTGCAACCTGAAAACGCACACACGTGCACATACACATACATACGTATACATGTATTATTTGATTTTTCAAAAAATTTCTACATATGCAGATTTTACTAGTTTTATCATAAGACACTTCTCTGGATTCCTCTGGTGGCTTTTTTCCCCAGCTTTGATTCCCATAAACTTTTCCACTGAATGCCTGAGTCTTCATCACTCAGCTCAGAGTTTGTCTGATTATCATTTGTGCACAAAGCCACGGCAAAAGTCAAAACAAAACATAACTTTAATCCTTAACTGTTGATAAACAAATGAAAGGACACAGTATATTGCACAGCTGCAACTGCATGTTCAAAGAGCAAATAAAATATCATTTTGTTTCTATTAAGCAGTTATTACTGTTAAGTGAATATTGACGGTTGTGTTAACAGGAATGAATGACACAGTCCAGCAAAGCCAAAAACTGGGGTGGTAATCACAGCTCAGAAAGCATTATTGTAATTCAAACAACTCTTCTCACCAGATCTCCTTGAAAACCTATGTGCTTGTTCCACCGTACTTCCGAACCCATTTACAGTTTCTTGCATATACCAAATGTCTTAAATGGGGGGTTCATGTTATTTGAGGCGTAAGATACATGAGCATTTCTTTTACAGGAGTTTCTGCATAAATTGCATCTTCCCTATCAGAGTCTGCTTGCCCTTCCCTAGTCCCTTCATCATTCTGGCTGAGCTGTTAGGGTGGCTACATGGTCAATTGTATGGGCAGCTGATCTAATTGAAGAATAAATTTTCTTTCTCGGTTTCTTCTCCAGTTTACTCATGTTTCCTATATGGCCATACAAGTACCTGTCCAGCTTGCTGAAGGGGACAGGTGAGATGTGAACAGAGAACCAAGAAAGGGACAGGAGAACAAACTTAAACAGGGTGATCACCAAATGTCTAATCACAGTTCAGTGATGCATATTATCTGAATACTTCTTTTCAAGGAACAATAGTTGTAAGAAATGTGTCAAATATGGCACACTCAAAAATACAGTAGACTATAGTTTGCAGCTGGAGGTTGGTTTTTCATAAGAGTTTTTGTATTACTTATTATGAATAGCTCATGACGTTTCCTAAAGATCATTTCTAACCCAAATGGGAAATTTAAATCTTAGGAAATGATGCTGTCATTTCTTGAAGAACTGTTTCTTATAGAGTCAGTTCTCAAAAAATTGACTTGAATTAGAAACTTCTTGTCAGTTTTATTTATCAGTTCCAGATGAGTTCCAATGCCCTGGAGTAACATTTGATGTGTTCAGATATAGCTGTTTGGCGTTAAGCAGTCCTGTTATTAAAGAAAGCATCAGACCTTACTTGGTTTGACAGAACACACCTGTTGGGATCTGAAGACTTCCTAAACAAAACTGTTGTGGTGGAAGAGTTCCGCAAATGGAGTCCTGGAGGTCATGCATGCAGCTTATACAACTCGGCAACAGAGAAGATAATGGCTCCAGCATTTAAGCTATATACAAATATTTAAATATGTCCAGTCTGTGGAATAAATTGCAGATCTTTTAGTGCTGTTGCAAAATGAGGATTCAGTGGGATGCAAACGGTGCTTTTTGTGAGCACTTCCATACCTGCAGAGGGTAAAAAAGGGAGTAGACAGTAGCACACAGTGGATAAAGAGAGAATGCTATTTATAAGCTTTCACTGGTTGGGTGTTTTTCTGGGCTTGGTGGACAGGAAGGCAAGCTGTGGGAGAGGAGGGGCCATTTGCAAGCAGTTTAAGTCAGTCATGAAAAAGAATGCCAGCAGCTATTTTCCTGACTGACCTCACATAAACCAAGGATGACCATGCTCAGGACAGAAGTCCTGGCTCCCCTCTGTATCCTCAAACACTATTTTTGAACAGTTTTGAATAAGCCCTAAAGGCCATAGGGCCATCACACAAAGGCTGAAGTTTTAAGGGGGAAATTACACGGGACTATAAATCGTTTTAAATCCTTTATCTGGCGTTCAGGATGAGTCTATGTCATCATGAAGGCACAGAGGGCCTTCATAACCTGGAGGCACCCTAAAAGAAATGGCCAAAGAAGTGTGGAGACTTCACCAGACCCTGGCAAAACTAGTATGTTGCAATTTGAAATGTTCCCACATAGTCCACATTTAGTTGTTTATGTTACAGAACTTCCAGAAACAACGATTATGTGCTAGGAGATAATTGCTTATGATTAGCCTGGAGAAGAGTATTTCAACCTCGTGTTTGATATGGCATTACTTAACTAAAGGATAATATTCAAAACTAAGTGGTACTTTATGCCACCACTAAACCTCACTGATTATGTGGATAAGCACCATCAGGAAGGAGTGACAGTATCCAAACCTGGTCCTTGAACAGGTAGCTTCCCACAGGGTTTTTGTGCCAGGTTCACCTATCCAGTCACACAAATAACCCCAAGCTAATGTTAATATCAGATGCTTTCACAAAGCAATATCCTGTCCCATTGTTTTAATGTAAATATATTCATATAAACAGTGATATTTATAATATACAGCACATTTTTTTTTTTATTTTTCTAATGTTTAAACAGAATCAGTGTCTGTTTTCTCAACTCCCAGACTTTGTGCTTTCAGAGATAATGTACTGTAGCCGTTCTTGTCCTTTTTCCAGACAATACAACCCTGAGATAACAACAAAGCTGGGAACTCCACCAGGCTTTCTGAGCCAGAGGTATTGCCACCCATTACTAACATTTGGGGTGGTGGTTGCCATAGCCCTGAAATAAAAATCTGAAAGTAATAGTGTTATTTTTTCCATAAGGATAGACAAAATTAGGAATTAATACAGACTCTGGATCTTGCAAGTGACACTGATAGGGTTCTTTTACCATAGATGTTTGGGAAAAGAAAAGCTCCAAGACAAACTGATAATGAAGCTCTCATCTCTGAAATATGAAGTGTTTCACAATGCCTACCATCTTTCCATTCCCATTAACTACAGAATTCTTTGTCCCTGAACAGATTTGCTTCCCACCTCACTCCCCTTCACTCATTTCCCCATCCCACCTCACCATCTTCATTTACTTTCTCCTTGTCCATATGTTCCTAACCTTCTTCATTGTTTGTTTGTTCATTCCCCAACCCTATCACCCCCTTTCAACACCCCAATATTTAGTCTTTCCTTCCTCCTTTCTGTAGTTGCCATAATTCCCCAGCTTTTAATGTTTAGAGGCATGACAATCCTCTGTCTTTCGCACTAACACTGATTACAGGGGTCCAGTGCTCCAAACAAGGCAACAATAGGTGATGTTGGGGGGTTAACCCAGCAGGCAGCCAAACACCACACAGCCTCTCGCTCATCCCCTCCTC
>NW_009213518.1:29935-56123 GCF_000690835.1 Fulmarus glacialis | reverse complement strand
CAGTGGGATGGGGGAGAGAATCGGAAAAAAAAAAGTAAAATTCGTGGACTGAGATAAAGACAGTTTAATAGAAGAGAAAAGGAAGGGAAAATAATAATAATAATAGTAATAATAATAATAATGATGATGATGATGATGATGATAGAATATACAAAATGAGTGATGTACAATGCAATTGCTCACCACCTGCAGACCAATGCCCAGACCGTCCCCAAGCAGTGATTGCTATTTCCCAGACCACGCCTCCTAGTTTACATACTGAGCATGACATCATATGGTGTGGAATACCCCGTTGGCCAGTTTGGGTTGGCTGTCCTGGCTATGCTCCCTCCCAGCTTCTTGTGCACCTGGCAGAGCATGGGAAGCTGAAAAGTCCTTGACTAGGGTAAACACCACTTAGCAACAACTAAAACATCAGTGTGTTATCAACATTCTTCTCATACTAAATCCAACACACAGAACTATACCAGCTACTAGGAAGAAAATTAACTCTATTCTAGCTGAAACCAGGACAGGTGATCATAAGATCACAGAGCATTTTGGGTTGGAAAGGTCTCACATCCATCCTTCTGCTCACAGCAGGCTCATTTCTGGGTTGCTCCAGGCTCTGTCCAGTCTCATCTGGAAAACCTCCAAGGACAGAGACCGTGCAGCCTCTCTGAGCAACCTGCTCCACTGCCTATTTCTCCTTGTGGGGAAAAGCTTTTCCTTATATCCACTCTGAAGCTCTCTTCTTTCAACTTGTGCCTGTTCTAGCATTCTCCTGCCCTGCACTGTGAAGAGCCTGGCCCCATCTACTCCATGACATCCCCATAGGCCCTGGGGGGCTGCTGTGATATCCCCTGAAGCTGTGTCTTCCCCAGGCTGAACTAGTCCTGGTCCCTCAGCCTCTCCTCACAGGGAAAGTCCTCCAGCCTCTTCCATCCTGGAGACCCTTTAGGGCCTTTTTCTCAGAGTTGCTCCCCAAGCAGGCAGTCTCCAGCGTGTGGCATTGAAAGGGATTTGTGCATGCCAGGGGTAGGACTTGACATCTGTCCCTGCTGAATTTCACAAGGTTCCTGTCAATCCACCCTGTGGCCTGTCCACATGGTGGTGAGGGCCATGCTGAGGTGGAGGATGCTCATAACAGAAGGAGCAAGAGAAGCCAACTCCAATGGAGAGCAGAAGGGCCTTAGGGCAAGCATGACAGCAGCCTGCCTAGGGGCTGAGTTCCACATCCAGCCCAGTGTCTGAGATACAGAAAGATACAGAATGCCGAAATTTTTCTCGTAGACCGCTATCAATCGAAGACTGAAACTCAAGAGACAAAGCCAAAATACCACTGCTCAGACAGGTAAGATGGCAGCAGGGCTGCAGTGTGCCCTGCAGGATTTGTCAGTGCTGAGCATTGGCCGCATTCAGACCCAGTCAGACCCATTCAGATCTCCAGGAGAGAGAAGAGTCAATCAGCGCTGTTCTGCAGGGGATCTGCACACTCTCTGGGAAGACACAGACAAAGTCATGCAACCAGTGCAGATTTAGGGCCCAGCATATGACAGAGATCAAAGGGATGCTGGGAACATTCAAAGCCTTATGCAAATATCCAAATCTTTAGCTAATTTGAAATATTCACTTTGAGAACACATCTGGAAACTGACATCAGTGCCCTGTTCCCAACAAACTATTAGCTAGGCAGAAAAAAAATAAAAATCAGTGGCTATTTTTTGACTGTGTGCAGTAAAAGCACCACTGGCAGGTTCTAGGGAGATATTTTGGAAGGAAGGAGGGGTTAATCAGTCGTTCAGAGCCAGAACTTGTGTTAGCACAGCTGTCCTGATTGTGCTTTTCCTATGTATGCAAAGAGTCTCATCCCTTTCCAGATACAATAACGAATTGTTTGTACTTTATTTATTTTGCAATCACAGATTTCAAAATACATATCATAAAGATGAGCAAGTCATGTAAACATCCCACTAGGCTCAAAATTGAAAACATGAAAATAAAAACAAATATAGACAATGGGATATAATCCTTCATGTCTTCAGTAACAATTCCAATGTCATCTGATCATGTCAAGATAAGGTTAATTTGATCTCATGACCAGTTTGATTAAAGCTTCATGTACCAAAATACTTGTGTGCATATTTATATTTGTATTTATCCAATATCCGTACTTTGTTCATGGCATTGTACCTGGCTTTATTCAGTAATTAAGTCACTAGTTAATATTATTAGTCCACTGGCCATTTAGTGAAGGAAATACTTCTCAAAGAGAAAGTTGCTGTGAAAGCTCTGATACATAATTATTTTAATGTTAATTTGTGGTATATTTTATCAGTTATTCTATATAATATTTATGTGTATTTATAAATACATTGCATTGTTATAAAATATAATTAGTATATATATTCTAACACAAGATATGCATAAAGCTTTTTAAAAGTTAAGTGTACAAATACTACTCAAAATTACTTATTCTTTTAATAATTACTAATTATTAAAAATTAAAAACTGGACATTCGTATGGATGAGAACCTTTAGAGTTACATTAGCCTGGATTTTTTCAGAGTTTTGGGAAGGATGTAAATTAACAAACAGCACCCTAAAAACTATGGTCCCATTACCCTATATAATTTAGCAACCTAGATTTACATTTTCAGAGTCTACACAGGCATACGTATGCTTTTGAAAATCTGGCTAAAACCCTAAATTCCACAAAAATTTGGACTACTGCATCATTTCTATTTTCAAAGCTCTTGCAAGCTTCTAAACTTGTTATGGGCAGATTTTCAAAAGCCATTTAAATGCTTAGGGATGCCCAGCAAGCATCTAATCAGATTTTGAGAAGTATTTAAATGGATCATGCACCCAACAGCCTTTCAAAACTCAACCCTCAAGGGTATTTTTAAAAAAGACATAAAGACAGCTCTACCTGGGATTTGGCAGAAACTTACCCCTGAGCAAGCCAGCCTATTTCTGCCAAATGCTGAAACACGCTGGCTGTTGGCACAGCTGGATGGGAGACACTATGCAAAATGATTACTAGTTTGATTCAGTAGGTCAAGGACTGTATTTCTATGGAGCAGAAGAAAGGCAGAAGAAAGAGTCTGCAGAAGATCTGCCTGAAATTTTTTAAATGGACCAAAAAGAAGCTGTGAAGTGCTCTATCTAGTGTAATAGCCATGATGAACACTTTACTGTGCCATGCAGACTCTGTCCTCGTGAGTTGTATTTTATTTTTTTTTTTTCCCACTGTACTGGTCAGAAGTAAGGAATTAAGAAATTTAAAAGAAAAGGTGGCGGGGGGGCTGGGAACCCTGCTTCTGCTCCCCCTCAACGTACCAAAGCCCAGCAAGGGCAGATCACATGAAAGGAACGGCATTAGGAAGCTCAGAGAGGTGAGCAGCGTGCTCCTTCCCCCATGGGAGACAGGTCCTAAACAGCACTAGTTAGCTAGCCCTTAATAGCTGCTGGCACTACTATCCTGAGCTCCACTCCAAAGTCATTAGTCCTCCTGACTGATGTGAAGCTCCCAGTGCAATCTCTTGCCCTCAACATGGTGTGAAGTTATTATATATTCACCTGTTTTCCTCTGTTTTCTCTTGATGTAACAGGTAACAAATGAACAGCTTGCAAAGGCTCAGATGGGACTCAAAGCTCTTTCCAAGAGGCAGAAGTTTCTCCTAAGAAAAGTCCATGTTACTGTTTTATAAATTATTTTACAATGACGATAATTGCTCTCTGAAGACTGAGCTGTATAGGGCCAACAGCAGAAATAATGAGGGCTCCCAAAACGGTTTCCTAGAGGAGTTTCCACTCTCCCCATCTGTCAAGTAATATTTATTTAGTTTACCGTTGGAGCTGGTTACACACCTCACAATGCAAGTAGCTGTGGGATCCCCAATCAGCCGTGATGGGATGGACAGAAAAATCCCTTGCACAGAAGCTTCTATTGGCCACTTGGCCCACCTGAGAAAATCAAAGTGGGACAATTGAGGGAAAATAAGTAACTGCTTCTTTCTCCTATTTCCCAGCCATTCGGGAAGCCAAGGAAGATTTTAGGAAATTGCATAACATTTCTACGTAATGCTCCACAACTCCTTTTCCTTGATGTTATATAGATCCTGTCTTACTGTTCGATCTATTGGATGCTCAAGGCTGAAAATAGACATGTACAGGAGATGCTGCTGGATCTGTTGAATAGATCTTAGTTTATAACTCTGAGAGAATATAGTACAAAATGCCTGCTGTCCCACATTATAATTCTCCAAGAGATGAAAGACATCATTTTTTTCCAGAAAAAGGACTACTCTGTTTGGGGGAAGGTTGGGAGGGATGACATAAATCATAAATTAAGCTAGATAGTACTTTCATCTTTTTCACCAGAAAAAGTGATTTAACAAAGAGCTTGGTAAGGCCTGAGGGCCCACGTGTGAGCTGAAATGAGTCTCCTGGGCCCATGGGGAGAGGATGTGGGTCCCAGGTGAGACTGATCGGGGCCTTAGGACATGTTAAAGTCCTCAGGGTCCTGATAGTTTTCTCACAGCTTATGGTATTTCCATTTCAAGTTAATAGCAATATTTCATTCCACTTTTAATATATATTCAGTTATTATTATTTATTGGTGTAATCAAGAAATTATGCAGACTTTCAGCACCAGAAAATGGATCATTAATTCAGAGTTTAGTAAATTAAAGAAACAAGAGCAGAAAATTTTCCTTTATTTCCTCTGGGAAGAGGAAAAGGGAACAAAGGACGCTCACGCGACCTGGGGGTTAGACCAGTGGTCTCTGAAGTGGGGTGTGCACACCCCAGGGTGTGTGCAAGACAAGTCACTGAGGTGTAGGAAGAAAATATTTTTTGTGCCATTAATAAGTAAAATAAAATAAACTAAAATACATTTTTAAAATAGTGTTTATTTCATCCTTATCCATTTTAAACTTCTATTTTTTGTATGTTTTATGAAGTACATAATAGGAACAAATTGTCATTTATTGTGATTCGTCTGATAAGAATGTCCATAGCAAGGCTGACCTAATCACTACAAATCCCTTCTGTACCTGATTCTTCTTCCCTTCATAGCAATGCAGGTTAGGAGTGAACTGATGAAAATCTGGGACATTTCAGTAATGCCAAAAAAATCAGCATAAGGGAAAAATCCTAACTTGAAAATGTATAATTTCCAGCTGAATCTAAGAATAGATAGGATAGCACTTAGAATATGGCTGTTCTGGAGCTCATGCAAATTTTTTAAATAAGGAGCAAGTAGTCCAGCACAAAGCACAAGAAGACAACCTCGGAAATACCCTTACTGGAAATGGTTCCTTGCATAATTTCTCTGAGGAGCCAGAGAGAAGCTTCCAACAAAACATCACCACCCCTGAGAATAAACTGCAAGAAGAGTGGTTTTTTTCCCAGTATATCAGCTGAGTCATCTCGAGGGGAAATTGTTTGCATCACTTGCAGCTTCATTTTTGAATACTGGCAGGATGAATACTGACAGCATGAATACTGACAGCATGAATCCTGACAGGACTTTCTGCTCTTCCAGTTCAGGTTTTGTCTAAGAATCCAAAATCAACCATTTATTATGTATTTTCCCTTTAAAACTGAGTCTTGGACAATGACAGAAGAGTTTCTATATTTGGTATTCATGACATTGTTCTAGCTTTTGGCCTTTACCAGGACATGCTGAAGAAGCTTGAACAGTTCATTTGTTAAAGACACATGCCATGAAGTTACTGTAAATAGATGCTGCTGGCAGTGTTATTTTTCTATCTATCTGTATCCTAACAACCTAAGAAATATAACTGCTATCTAAAATCTGGCACTTTTTTCTCCTGAAATTGTTATGAACAGATGCCTAATCCAAAGCTCAAATGAGTTCAAAGTGACTCACCTGAGTTTGAGATCAGACACAAAAACTTCCTTTAAAATTACTAAACTGTTGAGCTCAGCTAAGAAGTTTTATGCCGTAAAGACTTTATAAAACAGTTTGACTAATAATTTCAGTTGTTGCTCCTGGGATTCATTGCCTTTATTTCTTTTGATCTTCTCGGTCATTTTGGCAGGTTTCCTTTCTTAGAATAATCATATCTTTCCCTCAGAGGTCAGCAGCTTATTTTACACGTTCATTTTCACTTTTCTGTGCTGCATTTTCCAGAACGTCGGATGCCTTGGTACTCTCAGGCAGTGCTGTTGAAAATGATGACTTCAGCTGACACTGCACATAGATTTGAGGTCTGATTTCCATGGTCACTTGAGAAGAGAGTTGGTGATCCTTTTTTTTTTTTTTTTTTAAATAACTGTCTATACATATATCCCACCTTTTTCAGAAATGTGAAATGAATAAGCACCATTCAGGTGGCCAGAGCATTCCCTGGAGCTGTAAAAGACTCCAGCTCAGTCTCCCTCTACCCAATTTAGAGGGACTTCTGTTTTCCACATCCTCGCTTAGCAGTCGTGACTCGTCAGCCATTCCAGCTGGCGAGGTCTTTCTGAGTGAACTAGTCCGCACATTTCTGCTAACAGTTTCAGGCCAATGAAGTACATTTACCAAAGAAAGCAGTTTTAGCTGGAAGTGCCAACTATCTATCATCTCTGTTCATTTCATTACTAGAATTTCTTAACCGTTCAACAGATACATCAGAATCAGCAATTTATAAAGTCTCTGGAAAGACTTTCCAAGTACATTGGGCTGCAGCAATGTCAGCAAGGCAATGCATAATACACCAATCCATAAGGATGAAATGAAACGTGTTAAATTTGAAAAGAAAACCCTAGCAGCCGTGAAAGGGCAGCTGCATTTCAAGAGTGCCCTGAAAAATGAAAGTGGCTGAATGAGAGCTAGGAAAATGTAGTCAACAGATTCGGCAATGTGAAAGTGCTAGTACAACATTCTCTTTGGCTGTTCACAATCTCTGACAGGCAAGAGACTTCATGTGAAACTATTAAAAAAGTTAATAAATCTCACCATAAGGAACGTTAGCATGATGAGCAAACTAATTTTTTAGTTTATTAATGCCATCCCACTGCTATTAACGACAAGTCCTCCAAGTACCCTCACTCGTTTATTTGTGTTTTTATCCTTCCTACAAATAGTTTTTATATCTCCACTTAATCATTACTAAGTCAACAGTATAAACTCATTCCTTTTAATATGCTTCATCAAACAATCTCTCCAATCTTCAGTGATTATGTGAGACTAGAATGAGGGGAGAAAAACTGTTTTTCTGTCCCACAGGAATGTGAAAATCTTCCCATCCTAATTTGGAAAGGGAAACCAAAATCTCAGCAGAAATACTAATGGTGAAATATTTCTTAATTGTTTTGATGTGTTTCTATTTTGCAAAAACAAACAGTAAAAATCAGTTAGAATGTTTAAACCAAAACTTCAGTTCGAAGTTATCTTCATGGTCTTTTCTTATATTTGAACATTAAACAAATAGTTGTTGAAACTAACCTTTTCCTACAGGAAACTGAGTTCCACAGATCAGCAGTTCCAAATGAAAAAAAGCTTTACCTTGTCTCAGGTCAACATTTACACTCTAAATGAAACCTCCTTTCTTGGAGAGACGCTGATATAGAGAAGCAGACATGTAGAGACACAGTCAGCGTGGCTTCCACTAGTGTTGAATGGACTGTGGAGTCTGAGATGATAATTTTGGCAGATAAGTGAAACGCACTCAGAATTAATTGAAATAGGATTTGTCACAATATAAACGATGCAACTTTCCTCAAAGACTTTGAGCACAACTTCTAGTTACACAGCTAACAAAAACAAACCTCAAAAATCATTGTCACTCTAAATACGAAGGTTGTAGAAAGTAATCATAGGAGTTAAATAAAGCTGTTGAAATGTGTTTAAAGTTCTGGAGAAAACTCAGCTCCCTGACTCCTGGGAGCAAGAAGTTTTGCCACCCAAGACAGGATATCAATTTGACATTTTCTCTCTTCACCTTCCTGTAGAATGATTCCTTATGGTAAAAGATATTAAAAACAAAATTCCTGATATCACCTCATGGTGCTGATAAACCATCATACACCACCCTCATCCAATGAAGCTCTGTATGTTACCAGTAAATTTGCTCCCTGTCATCATCCCTTTTTTTCGTGTGAGAGTAGCCCCAATTATTTCTGCCAGACATGACATGTTCCCATCTTCCCTGGATTTTTTCTTCAGTTTTGGCAATCTCTGTTTCAGTGTTGGTCAGGAAGCATGCTTCCTTGCATGCCACTGCACAGCTGGCCTGAGCCCTTGTTCACTGAGATGTTTAAAGTACATTTTAAAATGTCAGTTGTCCCATTAGCTTCACTTGCTTGAAATTTTAAACCTGTGTCAGTACCCAGATGAGTCCACGCTTAAGTAATTCATGGAGGAGGTAGTCAGTGGTTAGCTTTACATTGAAAAACCGTCAGATGCATGGGATTAACTAATGTGACATACTGGTTTAATCTGGTTCCACAAATCATACATTCCCATATTTTAACAACTTGTTCTGATTTACTCTTGCAAACAGAATAAAGTCCAAAGTAATACATATGAACCGTATATGTGAACATGTATTTAAACGTGTTTCAGGCTTTAAAAGGGCTCGCCACGCAAAGCAGGGAACAGCTAGGAGCCATAACAATCAGCAGAGACAGTTCAAAATTTAATGTGAATAATGATAGAGAACTATTTAGAATCATTTCACTAGCTACACAAATAGCCTGCAAATTAGAAATAGACCACGCTACTCAGGAAACTTAGGTTTGTCTGAGTATATTCAGGAAAATTTAGGAATTCTTAATGCATTACTAGATGGAAGTAGCAGAATTGACGATTACATTAAAGACAGGGTGGAGGTGTACACGAAATGAGTCTTCTGTGATCCAGTCATAGCATCCAGTGACATTGAAATACTTCTATTCCAACAATTCCTAATTTTACATGACTACTTAAAGGAAGCGTTCTTCAGCTAACAAGTCCAAGTACCTGGCATCTAAAAGCTTAAAATGCTGACAAATTCTCTGAATTACTGTTGTTGATTTTCAGTGTATCTATCTTGATCATCAGAGAAGCTCAAGAGGCCTGGAAGAAAGTAATATGCCGATATATAAAGGAGGTAAAAAACTAGAAAAGCTGATCTAGTTAAGTGAGTGGACAATCTGGTTAAGTGATGTGACATAGTGGATTCTGTATTGTGAATATTGTCCCTCTGCAATTTAACATTACAATTTATAACTGAGAAGAATATAGAAAATCATTACATAAATTGTTCGCTAATGATATACAAATTGTAGGACACAAAAATTGAGGAGGAACGATTACGTGTACAGAGGGAGTACATGAGTTAGTTATACAGCCAGAGGACAGAGTCAGCTGGGAAACTGGATGCAGGCAAGCAAAAGATTTTTTTTTTTAAAAGGCTACATGAAATGTTATGTATGTATTTATAGGAATAATAAAGGAAATTTGTACTTAAAATAACGATCTATGTTAGCAGCAATTAATCAAATAGAAGCAATGAATCAGAAAAGATATTTTGAGGCCATGACTATTGATTATCTGAATACAAGTTCCCAGTGTGATATTGTTGCTAAAAAAGCAAAATGTGATATTTGATACATACAGGGGAAATACTGAGTAGGGACAGAGAGCTTCTGATCCCTTTATTACCTCTAAAAAAATTAATTACTACTGCAAAATCATGCTGATTAACTGGAAGTGGCTCTGAAGAGAGACAAGAATGCTTACAGGTTGAGGAAGTCTGCCTGTTAGAGAAAGACTCAAAAATACTTTAAGTGAACAAGCAGAGCATACTGAGGAACAGTATGATCAGCCTAAATCCCAGCAAAGGGAGCATAAATTCAACAGTGTGAAGCTCTGCAGCCAAGCACTGACAAAAGCCGTGTGGCTGGATGCTTGACAAGTTCAGGATTTTTATTTCATTTTTTCCAAGAGTATAATTAACGAGGAGAGCTATCTGCCATGGTCTGTTCTGTGTTGTCCATCACCAAACATTTTTAAATTATTGTTGGACTTTTTTCTAAAATATATGCCACGGTTAAAAAAGGAGTTAACACCATAAATCCTATAACCAAGAGCAGGTCTGTGAAAAAAAAAAAAACCAACCAAAAAAACCCCCACACCTTCAAATTAAAGACAAAATAAACATATGGGAACTAGACACCCTGACTTTTTCCCTTGTTAGAAATCCCATTGGGGTCAAAATTTCTCCACAGAAAATCAGAAACTGTATCCTTTAAAGCAAGCCCCCAGTATACTCAGGAGGGTCTCTCTTTCCCAACTGCTGAACATCTTCCTGAAATGAAGTTCCTCAGCTAGCATCACAGATTGCAATATAAAATACCAAGAACAGTCAAATACTGAAAAGTTCAGAAGAGAAGTTGTGACTTTTGCCACAGCCTGACTGGCTTTTTTCCAGAGCCTTGACAGCATGATCTTGAGCGAAACACACAAACTGATGCATAGAGGGATATGTCAGAGCCTCAAAATACCGACCAGGACATCCTCACTCTTTATTTGGTGACTCTTCAAAGACCATAAGTTTTTGCTCAGGGAAAGCTGCCAACTGATTTAAATGAAGTTACACAGCAGCTGAGCTCAAGTGATATTTGATGCTTGAAACAAAATCATTTAAAAATAATTGATTTTTAAGAACACATTGCTATAAATATCATAGGTTAATGCATTTAATAGCTGAAAGGAACTGTCACCACCATGTCATAAAAACTCCTCCATGACAAGGACCAAAATATTTTATTTCCCATTCAACAATTCAGTGCAATCACTTGCATCAAGCCACTTAATACAAAGTACCCAGTGCTTTTGTAATGCGAACATATTTCTGGGCTAAGAGTGACCTTTTTTTCATTGTCTCCTGGATCTATCTACACAAAATGCATCCACTGAGGCTAGAGGGACTTATACAAGGATCCTGTTCTCTTTCACACAACATATCTCTACTGCTTACCTGGGCTTTGTTCTGAATGCTCAGAGCAAAACTCAGGTTGAGGCTAATGAAGGAGAGCTGATTTTGTGTCAGGAGGGCTCTGTACTGCCACCCACCTTACTGAGCACAAATTAATACTAAAAGATCCTAAACCTCCAACTCAGTGAACCTGCATTTAGATTTCTGAGCCTATATGCCTAATACCTGTAATTTGCATGTTTCAGTAACATTAAACTACTTGTTGATGAAATATTTTCCTACTAGATTATAGGATCACTCAACAAATGTAGATAGAATAGGACAGAGCCATAGACAGCATACCTCAAGTGTTTAGTGAAGAAGAAAACATGAAGAATATGCCTCTGAGCTGTCTTGCTGTCTTCATTTAAAAACTTTTGCCTCATTCTCTCAGCTTTATTGAAAACTGACTAATTTCTATAGCATGATTCTTTCTGATTCATCATTCAGTCTCATTTTCCTCTTCTGATTTACAATAGCTTGTCAGAGAGATTCATTCTAGCTTCATTTCCATCTTGAGGGCTAGCTTTAATTAATTCTGAAGTGTTTGTGCCTTTTTTTTCCTGAAGTTGCCCAGTTTCCTCATTTAATAAAACCTGATCTTTTGGGTTTTTTTCCTTTTTTTAAAATATCAAATAATTTACCTCAAAAGCAATTAAATGAGCACTGACAATATTAATTGGACTGCAGAGGCATTAATGGATTTTATTCTTGTTAATAATATTTGTCCATTTTATTTCACCCACTTAAACAACAGCAGCAGCCTGCAGTACAAATATTGAGAGCTAGAATTCTACAGAAACACCATTTCATGCTTTTGTGTTTGCACACAGCAGAACACTGCCTTTAATGATGTTGAAGGGAATCTTACTTTCTTTCTTTTCCCCTCAGATGTAGCAAACTGATTGCATGTTCTCACTTTTCATGTTAAGTATCCTACTACTGCATAGAAGTTCACAGAATGACAGAATGACTGAGGTTGGAAGGGACCTCTGGAGGCCACCTAGTCCAATACCCCTGGTCAACCAGGGCCACCAAGACCATGTCCAGATGGCTTTTTAATATCTTCAGGGAAGGAGACTCCACCACCTCTCTGGGCAACCTGTGATAGTGTTCAGTCACCCTCACAGTGAAAAAGTGTTTCCTGATGTTCAGAGGGAACCTCCTGTGTTTCAGTTTGTGCCCATTGCCGCTTGTCCTGTCACTGAGCACCTCTGAAAAAAGCCTGGCTCCATCTTCTTTGCACTTATGTACTTATGTACATTGATGAGATCCCCCCCTGAGCCTTCTCTTCTCCGGGCTGAACAGTTTGGCCAGGAGCTCCTTGTTCATCCACACAGGTCTCCTGGCATTTGTGCCTGAATTCCTACTCATTGGGATGGACTGCTCTTGAGTTTGGAGGAGGTGATCCTTGAATATTAACCAGCTTTCTTGGGCCACTTTTCCCTCCAGGAACTTATCCCAATGGACTCTTCCAAGCAGATCTTTGAAGAGGCCAAAGTCTACTCTCCTGAAGTGCAGCATTTTGAGCTTGCTTTTTGCCCTATTCCCTGCCCTGAGGATCCTGAACTCCACCATCTCATGGTCGCTGTCTTTGGCCTTATCATCTCCAACAAAACCTTTCTTGCTATTGAGTATGAGGTCCAGCACAGCACCCTCTCCTCATTGGCTTCTCTTTCACTTGGGTCAGGAGCTTGTCATCAATGCTCTCCAGCACCCTCCTGGATTGCTTACGGCCTTCTGTGTTGTCCGTCCAACAGATACTGGGGTGTTTGAAGTCCCCCATGAGAGGGGAACACGAAGCTGCTTCTAGCTGTCTGTAAAAGACCTCATCCACTTGTTTTTCCTGGTCAGGCAGCCCAAGCAGACACCCACTACAATGTCACCTGCACTGGTCTACTCTTTCTTCCTTACCCATAAGCTCTCAGTTGGCTTTTCACCCATCACCAGGCAGAGCTCCATGCGCTCCAGTTGCTGTCTCACATGAAGGGCAACTCCCCCTCCTCGTCTTCTCAGTCTGTCTTTCCTAAATAGCTTGTATCTCCCCTGTGCAGGCATGGGACTGCCCTGGCAGCAGGAAGCCAGAGCTCAGCTACTCTCTGCTCCCCAAGCCAGCCATATACAGGATATCTCAGAGGTAATGACACATCTTGGCAAGGCTGGAGAAAGCTGCAAAGTGGATGCTGGCTCTCAGGCATCAGTACCATGACCCTCTTCACTGAAGCTGGGTGATTAATTTCAATGACCAGAGCTACCCAGGGATAGTAATCTCTGACAAAGTAATATGTTGCCATCACTGCAACACCTAATTTTGCTCCTTCAGTAACTTAGGTCATCCTGACCTTTATGGTGGCAACACTCAGCTTTGCCAGCATCAGTCAGCAGCTTTGAGCCAAATCTATGGGTGATTAGGACGTCAAGTCTCTGACCTTATTATTCACCATGTCATTGATGTTCTTTTTTTTTCCTAATCCACTGATTGCAAAATTTTTTGCAAGCAAAGTATAAAATAGCTAGTGAAGGTGTCCATATAGCTGGTATCATAATTGTCATTGCAGAAGGCTGAAAGCCATCTCTTAAAGCAAGTGAAAAAGCAAATGTCGTGGTTTAACCCCATGCAGCCGCTCACTCACCCCCCCACTCCGGTGGGATGGGGGAGAGAATCGGGAGAGCACAAGGAGGAAAACCCCCGGGTTGAGATAAAACAGTTTAATAATTGAAATAAAACAAAATAGAACAGTAATAGTAACAGTGAGGACAACAACAATAACAGAATATACAAAGCAGGCGATACACAATGCAACTGCTCACCGACCACCGACCGCGTGTCACGAACGGGGGGGCGAGCCCCCCCACACACCTGGTTTTTATACTGAGCATGATGTCACATGGTATGGAATACCCCATTGGCCCGCTGGGTCAACCACCCCGGCTGTGCCCCCTCCGCCCCGTGCGAGCATCACCCAGCAACAGCCAAAGCATCAATGGGCCATCAACGCTCCTTTCATACCAACCCAAAACACAGCACACCCCCCCAAGCTACTGGGGAGAAAGTTAACTCTGTCCCAGCCGGAACCAGGACAGCAAACCAAAACATTGCGGTCAAGGAAAACCTGCATAGTATTGAAGGGACTTCTTTGGGGAAAGAAAATGTGCTCCCACAGAAGTGGCAGGAAAGGAGACATTCAAAATGTGTAAATTTTTTTTTTCGTTGTCACAGTAGAGAAACCGCCTTTGTTTGCTAAACAATGGAATAACCTCTACCATTAATGCAACAAAAAAAAATCTGTAATTCTACCTAAAAACATTAACTAAGTGTCACATATTTGCTAAAATAATTTTACATCTTTCCTCTGTTTCTACGTTAATTTGGTTAAAATAAAAGTTTTTTGAGAAACTCCAGATTTAGTTATGAGTAAAACCAGTGAATGCTGGTAAGTATATTGCATTATGAGTAGCATTGCTGCAGTTGTACATGTTGCAAAGGCTTCCATTTGGAAGTTAATCTTTCCAAGAACCAGGGGAGTACTCCTCTGGGTATGATCAGGTACACTCAAGTGGGCAGCAAAACTAAGTTTTGCAGGGTATTAATTAGAAGTCACCACTGATATGTATGTTGGCTTGCTCTCCCAGAACAGAAGTCTCTGGGATTTAAGTATTTGTCTATCAACATTATATTGCTGCTATCATCAGGATTGGAGTGCCTTACCATCCAAGTGCCCCCAGCGAGACAAGTTTTGTAGGGTATTGAATACTGTTTCCTCACACTGTTCATAGAAACTGAGCTCTAAAGAATTCATTTCAAATTGTCCAGGTATCTGTGATGCAGCAGACATGTTTCTAACATCCTAGGTTAGTGTCACAGCTACTGAAATTTTCCTTCTTCTCCGTAATCGCATATTCCATTATTCCTACTCAGATCAGTTCTCCAATCATCGAGCTCTCATATTGTGCCTGGAAGCATGCTCAGCTGGAAAGTGCATGACAGAATCCTGCAGGACCTTTCTGAATGATAGAATTGGCATCCAAATACACCTAGTAATAGCTAAAATGCTTCTTCTCATAATACAAAGACCAGTTGCTCACAACTGAAAGAGTAATAGAGAATAACAGTATTCATGCTCCAAAGGCATTGCAAGCAGCTGTAATTTTTTTCCCTCTTATCCCCTCCGTGAATTATTTATTTAGGAAGTACCTAGAAAGGAAGCAGCTCTCAGATAAATTGCAGGCTGCAACATGTTTTCATACAGTTGCATAAATACAAACAATACCAGCAAGCCTATCACCCAGTATTTTTACATGCCAATTGTTAGGAAAGTTTATAAGTGTCACCTGAAAGCAGTAATTTAAACAAAGATCCTATTTAAACTTTCAAGTGCCTTTTCTTTACACCGCCTCTCTTATTTAATTTTTTCTGCTTTATGATTGCTCTGGCCATGCTATACTCTCCTGATGAAACCTGATCCACCCTTAAGCCTGTGCGTTTTGTGAAGTGATTAGGTACAATGCAGAGCTATACTTTTTGGACATGTAGCAGGTCTGATTACATGCTCACTGGTCTGCAGTGGAACTGACATATAGATTATTCATGTAGATTATTATTTCATTTCTAACTCACCTAATAAGTCAGCCTCTGTGGATACATATGCAAACAGTAAGAAAAATATACCACACCCTTTTTAAGGATCACTTCTGGGCAACAAAGGTTTTCTCTGCTCAAGACAACTCTTGTAATATGACTAGGTTCACGCAATCCTAGTGGAAATGCGCAACTAAGAAAACAGGCCAGTCTGTTCAGGAAATGGTATCAGACTGAAACCAGCAGAGTTCAACCTGTCTTTGGTCTTTCCTCATTTTGATTTAAAGAAGGGAACCACAAGTGCGGTGCTTTAATTCCCACAAGTTTCGAGGGAGCCAGGCAAATGGAAAGGGAAGTGCACAACAGAGCCTTTTGTTTGCTGTTTAACACCCCTTTTGTGAGGCGCATCCCAAGAAGCAATAAGCAAAAACAAGGGGCTTTCCGGTTCACTTTGCTTTGCCCATTGGTCTTTTTTGTCCATGTATACATGAATAACACTTTTTATGCAGAATGAATAACAGGTTTTGGCCTATATTCTAATCTTAAAAAAGCTAATGTTGTTCTGCTCAGTTACCCGCAGAAGTAGTTCTCAGCCTCCCTTTTGGAAAGATATTACAGAATTATACTATATCACACACTTATTTCAGGAGTGCTACACATCTCCCCGAGGTGCCTGGAATCAAACAGCCTACTGCAAAGCATTTTTACAGTACCTTTCATTCAAAGAGAACAAAACATTGTACAATGTTCAATCCCATGATTTGGACAGTTATGAACAACATCCAATATTTAAATCCTCCAGAGTCTGATAGAGCCACTTCCTTCCAGAGCCTGTGACAGTTATTAATGGCTCATCCTCACTTCTCAAGGAAAGAAATAATTTTTTAGTTGGCAACACCACGTGAGTCAGAGATTTCACACTCTCCTATACAAAGTAAATTGATAATGTCAGCTGACACATCTTCACACAGGCAATGTTATCTTTCCCCCTTTTCAGAACAAGGACTGAGAGTTGTGTTGGGACTTAGTCCTTTGCCTTGTCCATGGGTAACATGACTTTCTAAATAACATACCTCTCTTTGTGTGTGGACAGAGAATCAGTTCCCATGCATGGAAACATGTTCAGTAAAGACGGTGATGGACATATTCCTGGAACATAGAAGAAACTGGGAAAACTCATTGCTTCCTACATGGGCTGGGAGGTAGGTACCAAAGAAGCCCTTCAACTGGAGGCAAAAGGAATGATAATCTGGGGAGGTGTGGGGGGAACACAAAGGGAGGAACTGGCATTTATTTAAGAAGGGACGTAGAGAAGGTGATCTGACATCCTGGGAAAGAAGGGAAGAGTAAGCAATGCTCTTGCCCTCCCTCATATCTCGCCTTTCCAAACCACACAGTTTTGCTTAGCATAGCTTTTCTTTTTCCCTTCCTTCCTATCTGCTCCTTGCAGTTTGATCCCCCATGCTTCCCATGTATCTTTTCATTCTAGCCCTCATTTCCATTGCTCACCTGCCTCACTCTATTTCATTTGCTTCCCACGAACACTCATCCCTACAGATTTCCCAATGGCCCTGCAGAACTGCATGACTGTGAGATGCCCTGGTTTTGGGTGGTCTCACACTCTTTGGAGCAGACTGCCTACAGGCAAGAGTAGCCCTGCATGAGCCTTATGCAGTGACTGGCTGCTTTTCTGCCTTGGCTGTCCCAAGTCATTCCCACAGGTTCACTTGGGAAGCATTTCTTAACTCATGGTTTTTATTTCCCCAGTTCCTTCCTTCCATCAGAGAATTTTTCTTGTCGTATTAACACCATAAAATACCTTAAGACCTTTAACTCGTGGACGTATTGGTGCTGCCAGTGTTGCCTTATTGTACCTGCTAGCTGAAAAGCAGGACACATACAGGTGCACATCTTAGCTCAGATGCCAGTCAGCTCTTATTACACATAAACCTCAGTGAGGCTGGTCCCGCCATAGTGACCCCACAGAGAGGGAGCCAGTGGCTTCGGGAGCCTGGGTGTTCATGGCCTGGTTTAAGGTCTTTGTAATATGGAAATAAGACAGACGAGGCTTAACATGCAATGTAAGTGTATCCTTAAGTCTTGCAACAGTTACTCTACCTCCTTTTCTACTGAGCTTTCTGTCACCTCCATAAAACACTTGCAGTGCGTTCAAAGTCTAACTGCCTGATTGTTCATCCACGCCTATATAACGAACCTTTTCACTTCTGTATTAAAAAGGCTTTATCACTTTCCCTTGAAAGCATCTTACCTAAAGGGATTTCACCAGCTTTAAAAAGAGGTGCTTTTTTAAAAGAAAGATTCATATGTGACAACAGCCATTCTGTGCTTTATAAAAGCATTTGCTGTATTGCTGACCTCAAGTTTTAAACTATCACTCACAAAACCTTAGAAGATGTGATTTAAAAATAAAATGAATGTGTCATTCTTGTAATCTGTCATTCTTATTTGCCTGCTTCTGAGCTCATAGGCTAGAATAAGACCAAACAGGGAAGCTTTTCCTTTGGAGCAGCAGCAGCAGAAAGGGTTAGAGTCTTTTTATTTCTAGGGACTATTAGGTTCTCATATGTTCACATAAGATCAGTAGATCATTAATTTAGCTGTATGAAAAATAACAAGAACTGGGAACTCTGCCCTTTTCTGTTACTGTACATGTTTTTCCTCTCTCCTACTTGTATGTGAAGTACCCAATAAACCAAGAGGTGACTTTCATCATACTAGGGAAAATATTATCTTAGCTATATTTAGCCAGCTTGAATGCACGAGATATCCCATCCCCCCTCAAAGATCGCAGTGTTATAGTGTCCCTTTTCCCTCTAGCTCTCCTCAGACAATGCAATCTTAAAGCGTCCTTAAAATTAAAAAAAAAAAAATTGCCTTTTTAAAAAGAAAGGAAACTTTTCATACTTAAGTGTTTCTTTCCAAGTTGATTCCCAATACCTTTCCACTCCTTTCTTCCTTTTATCCCTGTCTGCCCTGCACTACTTGGAATGGCTTTTTATCTTCCCAGCATCACAAATATTTTACTTCCACACAGGGCACATAGACCTTCATTGTCCATAGAAGGAAAGAAAGAGGGAATATTTTCAGAAGGAGCTTCTTGTGGGTCACTTGAGACTCAGGACTGCAAACATTCTTTCCGTGTGCAAAGAGCTTTCCATATTCTGCTGACATCTCAGCCAATTAATGAAATTTTTGCTAAAACTCTTGTGTCCTTGACTAATCTCTTCATGCTAATGAAACCAGCCAGATGCAGAACAAGACCTGACCAATCTTTACACTCAGGCTGGAGGAAAGCATACAGCTCTGGCTCTTGGAGGACAAATTTCACCATCTCTTTTTGAAGGACTGATTTTCTTTTCATGTAGTGAAACTCTGACCCGATCCCAAGGAATGGGGAGCAGTTCAGAGCCCAAGATATCATGGAGCAATGGAGAGAGCAATAGAAAGGACAAATGGGCAGGCCTAAACCCGTTGTTTTATGTGTGTATTGCTGTTATAATTAAATAGCTCTGTGAAGGATGGAGTTATGTTATAAAGTAGAGGGAATTTATGATTTTACAAAAACCTAAGTCCATTCACTCTTCCTGGAATAAGTCGTCACGCTTGGGTTTGGCAAATAGCATCTGGGTGTAAAGAACAGAACTTTGGGAAAGGAAAGGAACTGGTGAAAAAGTTTGAGGTTTATGCCTTGCAAGAGATCCATGGGCAAAGAAGGAGAAGGAGCTGAGATTAACCAGTGCTCAGCTCTCACCATTATACTTCTAAATGTAACAAAGCATAAGAGTTGAGATAATAAGATTTGTTAGCTCAGCTGAAGTTACTGGAAGCAGCAAGGACAATGAGGAATGAATTGCAACCAACAGAAAGTAGTTCAATCCAATGGTTAAACACAAATCAGACTTTGCTACCCAGCAAGACTGACAGTCTGAAACAGAGACTGATTTGCAGGAGAGAGTAAGCAATCAGATGATCTAGCAGCTGCCTTTCCAGAAAGTAGTGATACTGTTATTTGTTACACTTTGGGAATAATAATTTATCTATCTTAAGAGTTTTCTTTTCTTCCGTTCTGTAAAGACATTGCTTGTTAGCAATTTGATTCATATATTAAAGTGGTAAAAATTATCTTGTGGAGCCCCAGAAAGATTATTACAATTTCCCCAGGTTTCTGGGTGACACCTGTTTTCCCTCATAACCCTTTTAGTTTTGAATGCAGCCATTGCTGCTGCCCAACAAATCATGACATTATATAGATAACTGTAAGGAGATTAAGCTTGACTAAATATCCTGGTCTTCAGCCCTTGGAAGCCATCAGGACAGCAACATTTTGATACAAGCATCAGCTCCATGAGTTCACAGAAAGAAAGAAACAGAAATGAAGTACGAGAGAATGGGAAAAAGATACCTGGAGCATACATGGAGAAGGTTGATTTACAAGAGACCTCAGATATCAGAGACCTTTAAGTTCTTGTACATAAATTGGAATCAACCTGAAAAAAAAACCAAAAACAAGCCAGTATGAAACTGTGATGGCAACATGAAAGTTGCCCAGTCAGGCCCACGGTAGTCTGAATTTAATAACATAGGTCACAGTAGTAAACACAGAATTTGCGGCTCTGACAGAAAATCCTACCAGACATTGATAGGTAGATTTTGCTGAAGTGTATACTTTTGTGACTTCTACATGTGCTAAATAGATGTCTTCCTACATAAGATCACACATGCAACCTTAGCAGAGCATAACTAAATACAGCATGAGAAACCATGCGACACAGAGAGCTGGGCTTGCTTACCAGGCATCCAAGCTGTGCAGAGCCACCTTAACCAAATGAACCTCTGTCTATTTGCTTTTCTTAAAGCAAAAAATGTGCCTCTATACCAGAAGAAAATAAATGTGAAGAACACACTAGATACGCTTTGAAATTCAGACAGGACCATCAAATCAAAGAAATTCCAGGAAGCGTGAGGCCCATGTGAAGAGTAGAGTAGGTAGTTCAGTAATCTTCAGAAATCTTCATACAGCTAGTAAGTGTCTGTAGTGATCTACTTGAAAACATGGATCAGCTGTGTCTTATCCACTGCTTTATGAAAGACGTTTTTTGCTATTAAATAAAGGTTTTCTAAGTAGAATAAAAAAAACAGAGCATGAACATAGTGTCAGAATTCAGGGCACTCAATCCTTTAATGGCCATCCTTTGTGCTGGCCCAAGCTAAAACAAATAGACCAGAAAAAATAAATCTGTAATATGGAAATTTTCAGTTAAAAATTACAATAGAGATACCTACCTACCTACCCATATATTCATTGCTATATGTAAAATTCTCAATTCACAAATTCTCAGTCTAGTTTAAAAAAATCATATTATACACATATGAATGCCAGAACTGCTTGTTTTGAGCCAAGTCTTTTACACAGTTATAAAAAAATGGCATCTCAAATGTGCTAATATGAACTTTTAGAAAGTATAAGTCCTGAAACAATATTATATTGTCTTGAATGCCCTTAAGTATGTGTGCATGTTTCTGAAGTTCTGGTATGACATAACAATTCATTAGATCATCATATGTATGAACTAAATTCAAACAGGAAATTCTGCTTAGGAATTCATTTTCATTCTGAACTGGAGCAAAGAAAATATATGAAGAAAAGTTTTGAGAAAAAAGTTCTTCAGATTGATTGAAATACTTGCTTTGTTCCATTCTCATTTTTCGTTATTTTACACGATGTTGTAATCTGTTATAAAAGGGTGAAGTGAAAGTCATTTCAGTACAAAAGAAAAAAAAAAACCTTTTGATATGGTTGAAAGCTTTTTTTTTCCCTAAATACAATGTTGTCACGCTGATATGGAAAACTTAGTTCAGAGGAACAACAGAATACTCTGAGCAGAAAAATAGTCCATCAGAAATATTTTGATCACTGCAGAGCTCCACCAAACCAGCTCACCCCTCATCAGAGTTTATGAGAACAGTGAGTTGGGTACTGTATTGTCTGCCTGTATTGGAACACAAGATGGAACCACCACTTTCACTAACAATTAAAAACTGGTAATGAGCAGAAAAGCAATACATTTCTCCTGAGAGAAACTGACTGCACAGAACTGACATAATTTCTCAAGGAAAAATAAACAGGAAACAAATAATTGAATACAAGAAAGGTGCCCATATCATGGCAGTATAATTAAGAATGAAAGCCTACAGGAAAGAAGTGACTTGAAGAAAGAATAAATGTGCAAATATTTTTTACTCACAAAAACTTCTGGACTGCAAAAAATTCTTAGCAAGTTACGCCCCTGATTTTTCAGATATGTACTGCATGTTCTTAATTTTACATGGACATGCAGATTTTCAAGGAAATAATTCAATTGATTTAATTACTTATTTAATTGTTTAGAAGACTATATCCTGAATTTGGGATTTTTTGTGAACCCAAGGGATTTGTTAGCTCAAATCCCATTTATGACTTTGGATTCTTTTAAAACACTCGGCCTAAATATATACTTCAATTAGAACTCAAGTGAGTCTGAGAAGTGTGAGAGGTTGAGAGGTTTGCACACTTTGTCGAAAATCCAAAATCAGACAGCTAATATCTGGCTCCAGGAACGGCCTGGTAATAGTGGAAGAACCAGAGCCTTCCCGTGAGAGTCTTTCATTGAATGAAACCAAGAAATACAGAAGAGGTGGAGGTTTGGAATGATTCAGAAGTGATACCTGATTTAATCCCATACTTCTTTCCAAAAGCATCAAGTATTTGGTCATTTCATGTGTGTGTGTCATCTATTATCTCATCTATATGTATCTCATCCATATGCATGACACTATTCCATCTATATAGGTATCAAAGTAATTTAAAACATTTTCTTGGTACAATCAACTACAAAAATCAGAGGACTTACCTGATCCAGTTTTCCAGTTTGCTGAATACCTACTCAGCTGCCTAGTGTGGATTTTCTCTAAGATTTTACAAAAAAAAATTAAAGTAATCTTTAGTTGCTTTTATTATGGTATCTTTCCTGGCCCAAAACTCTACTCTCAAGCGCTATTATTCCTGGAATGGATTTTTGCTCTAGACCCAGAGTGCATAATAAGTCTCAGCTGAAATCTTAAACAGGCTCCTGTATGTCCAACTGCCTGCAACTGCCTACATCTATTTGAAGCAATATTTAGATCTGCCAGAAAAGCAACATTACTAATGAGCCCCCACTGGATTTTTCATCTATCACCTGCAGTGTTGTGACAAAACAAAATTACTTTTACAAACCATATCATCTGGTGTCCTGGTTCCGGCTGGGACAGAGTTAACTTTTTTCCCAGTAGCTTGGGGGGGGTGCTGTGGTTTGGTTTGGTGTGAGAGGAGTGTTGATGGCCCATTGATGCTTTGGTTGTTGCTGGGTGGTGCTTGCACTGGGGAGACTTTTGGTTTCTCTTTTCAGCCTCCCATGCCCTGCCACGTGCAGCTGGAGCACAGCCGGGGTGGAGGACCCAGCTGGCCAATGGGGTATTCTATACCATGTGACATCATGCTCAGTATAAAAACCAGGTGTGTGGGGGGGCTCGCCCCCCCGTTCGTGACACGCGGTCGGCGGTCTGTGAGCATTTGCATTGTGGATTGTCTGCTTTGTATATTCTGCTATTGTTGTTGTTCTCATTGTTATTATTACTGTTCTACTTCGTTTTATTTCAATTATTAAACTGTTTTTATATCAACCGGGGAGTTTTCCTACTTGTGCCCTCCCGATTTTCTCCCCCATCCCACCGGAGGGGTGTGTGTGAATGAGCGGCTGCATGGGCTTTATTTGCTGGCTGGGGTTAAACCACGACATCTGGCAATGACACCAAGTATTTTGTTACTATAACATTGAACATTTTAATATATTCAGACTTTGCTGGTGAAAATGTGATACAGCATCTGGAAGAGAAATAAGGATGTTACCAGGAGGCAGTAAGTTCTTAATGCTTACAGCTAGGTCTGCGAACAGTACCCTGCCAGCACCACAGGGCACTAAGACAACACCTGTACTAGTGAGTTGTTTGCAGCAGCATGTAAAAGGTGTGTCTGATTAGGCAAGCTTTTAGCTACGTATGCCAGAGCTGAGGAATGACAGGGAAATATTTCTTTAATTTATTTCCATCCTGGGTTGAAGCCAGCCTTAAAAGACTGTGCAGGTAAATGAGACACTGACTGCATCTGCCCAGCTCTAACTAGATGAATCCGGTAGCAGCTAGAAAACAGAAGCAGTAGATGAACTTTGCAAAGTCAGCAACTGTTTCCTGATACATTTGAAGTGGGAGACCAGAAGGTGGTAGAAACCTCACGTGACACTGCTGATTGGCCTTGTATATGGAGAAAAATCAAAGACATTGTCCTGAAACTATGTAGTTAGTGAGGCAATTTGCAGTTTGTGTCAACAGTCCAGTAGACAAAGTAATAAATAGGGAGACAGTAGCCTCATGGGGAGGGGCGGGAGGAAGAAGGAAAACACACATGCACAGGTACCTGACGTCATGTGAAAGGCTGAGTCCAAAGCGGAACTGCTACGCACAGGGGGGCAACCTGCCAGCCAGGACTTTGCCACATCAAGTGGTTAGAGTAAGTGTCCTGTTCCCCAGGGTCCATGCTGCCAGGCTGAACTGGACCACAGGGGTTGAGGCCTGATTTCTGCAACTGAGTGAGTGTGTTATAAGACACTGTCAGCAACACCCATCCCACATAACAAACAAACTTTGAATTTTATCTTACTCAGTGTTGGTTCTGTTCTTGTGTCTACTCCACCTAAATTCCCTTTAGCAACTTCTCTAGAGAAGAAAGTACCATTTTTTTCAGACTATAAGAAATAATAAGCTTAATAGTTAACTCCGAAGGGCATTGACTAACATCCTTTGACAAAGGAAAACCTTAAATCTTAGCATGTTTGTTAGGTGAAGCAGGTATTGGTATTCCTGGTAGAGATAGTTAGAAAATTCTTTTCCCTGGATAAATTTCAATACGTCCTTCCATCTGCTTTCGCTTTTCTTCCAAAATACCTCTAGAATAGGCTGGGAGTGGGAGGGGGGCGAAGAGTTCGGCAATTAGTTTTCTGCTCAGATATTTTCACTTTCCTACCTTTCTAGAGGAAAAAAGGCTAGACAATTCTCCCATCTGTCCTACTAGCTAGTGCTGCCCAAACATTGCCACCCAGATGTAATGGTGCACAAACCTCATGTGGGAGGTCAAGGTCCAAGATGACACACATGTGCTAGGCCATTGCTGTTTCCATTCAAACTGGATTATTACAGAGGCTCTGCAGCTTATTGACAAAAACTTGCCCTACTATTAGTTGGGGAACCGAGTTCCCTAGGGAACTCAGGAACCATAAATCAGTTTATAACAGCCTATCATCTGTTGCTTACACCAGTTTTAGATCTCTCTGTTCAGGTCAGTATGTTCCAGTGCTTTATTTTACATGTTCATTTGATTTTGTGACACACACACACTCCCCTCCCTCCCCCCCCCAAAAAAGCAAAAACTATTGGAGGAAAAAGAGGCTTTGTTTCCTTAATTTCATGGGAACCCCACAGCTTCCAGTTCCCAAAACACAATGAGAGCGCGACATTGCCATTGTTGTATGTTAGTATTCTTGCTGGAGTGTAAGTCCCAAGGGAATGAATTCCCCTACTCCAAGGGAACCTGGAATAGCAGCGGAAATTGCAGCTTTTTTTCTCACTTCTTTCACAAGCCTACCTGTACTATGGTAACTCCTGGAAAGGATCTTTCTACTTTTTTTGGTATCTTTCCCTTTGGTGTTGCAGTAATAATGGTGAAGCCTTTTCTGTCACTGCTGAGTAGCCTCCCCTATGACGAGGGACATAATATGATCAGACGCAGTCCTTTACCACCTCAGAATATAAATCAGTGTTCTCAACGTTGTAGCTTTGGTCTTCTTACCCCTGTATCCACAGAAACCAGAGACAAACAAGTAGCTCATGTGGCTGACATTGAAACAACAAATGTTGCAGTGGATTTGTTCCCTATTGTGACTGGTCCACACATGGTGGTAACACTCAACTTGTGTTGTCAAATCCGAGGAGAGGCTTTCTTAGCTTAAAGTGTTGGCTTATCTGTTTCTAGTCTTTGCTTTAAGTTTTGTTGATGTCTCAGATGGTATTCCTTTAGTGGTGAAATCTGCATGCAATTTAAAGGGGTACATGCAGTGATCACTTGCCAGAAATTAAGCTGTAATTTGCTCACTTGCAGATCAAAAAGTTTGTAAGTGACTTGACTTTACTTTTAGCTAAGATTGAGTTTCAAGAAGGCAGAGTTTCATTATTAAGAACCCGAAAAGGTCATAATATTAAACCTGTAGAAACAATAGAAACAGCAATCAAATAATTTCATCATTTGAAATAACAATAGGCTATTTAACTCCAATTTAGTTCTCTTCCCCAAATTCTTCAACATTTAAAAAGAGAAAAAAAAATCACAAAGTTAAGTAGCTTATTCTTAGGGCTCACGCTAAATATTTCATTTTCAGGAAATTGAAGTAATCATTTATTGTTTTAGAAAACTATTTTTCAGCCTGGGGATGATTATTTTCTAAACTGGATCACTAACATTATGATTAACCAAGTAACTTCTGTGTAAAAACACAGTAAGTTCACT
>NW_009213518.1:27817-29925 GCF_000690835.1 Fulmarus glacialis | reverse complement strand
CATACACTGAGATGTTCTTTGTATGTTTTGAAATAGCTCTATTCAAGCCCGCAGAGTGGTAGCAACATAAAACTAATGCAATTCAAAGCCCTCAGGCCTTAGCTATCTTATCAAAATTAATGTGGATTTCTCCCTTTCCTCCCCCCCTCCGCAACCTTTTCTTCAGATAGGTACAATACTAGTCATATGAGAGGCCACTGAGTACCACAGATCTTCTCTCGCTACCTGAGTGACTGAGTGACACCATGCCAATAATCTTTCTAGATATGCTTCCTAGCCCCGGATCACTTGCCTTTAGAGAATGCTAGATTTTTTCTGTCAATCAATCAGCTTTACCACATCTAGTTAAACTCTTATTCCCCTTAAGTTGAAAAATTGAATTGATTTGCATCATTCATCTTCTAAGTTTTTTTAATCAAAACCCGTTTGCGACGTTCCATTATTTCATTTGGAAACCACAACAGCTTTACCTGTCTTTAGTTTCCGAGAAGTTCTATGTGGCTGCTGAGATAACACTAATTCTAGTTTTCTGGAAATTCCCCAACACTTCAAGACTTCGGTGGATAAGGTACAATTTAAGTCCTTCATGAGGAGCTTCGCTGATGTTTAGATCATTCCATACGCTTACTGTACTCAGGGCATCATTCAAGCATATATAGGAATTACGCACAATTTACTCAACTAGGACAATGAGATGCTTCTCTCCCAAAAAAGGCTCTCATATGCAGTGTATGTACTTTATGTAGATCCTCTGCTCAAAGGTGAACCTCCAGCTATACCAGTAAAGATGAAATGAGGTTTTCCTGACACTATATTGGAATTCTCTCTATCAGAAGGAATGTCACATAACTGCTCTTTTCCTCCCACCTGAAAAAGGGACCATTATTTGACTGCAGTGCGAAAGGCTAGGTAGAACCTATCCTTGTCAGCTCCAGAAAAAAAGCGGTTTCTGCAAAATAGATGCATATCATAATTTGAAAACACAAACTACTTTGCAAAAAACCCTTAGACATGGCAGAGTCTCCATTACCAATTCAAAGATTTAGAATGCAGACTACAAAACATTTGATCAAATAATTTCATTATATCCTAAAAAGCGTATGGAAAGAAACTACTTTGAATATTTCATTTCAGTAATGAGTCTAAAGATCTGATATGCTCAGCATATCCTCACTGCAAGGTTAAGGGAAGTAACAACTCAAAGGCAAGAAGGTACTTTAACTAACACCTTTACACAGAAACATTGAAGTATCAGCTTTACACCAGGAGCTCTGGTTTTCTTTAACTATTTTCATTAAAGCAATACTAACTTCAAAGGAGTCATTCAAAGTAGGTTACCTGAATTAACTCTTCAGTGCCTCCGAATGAGGAACGATATGAAGACTTTCCCAGCCTGCAACAGCTCAAGAAATTTTTATTGTCATTCTTTCACAGGTCTAGCAAAAATTTTAAAAAACAGCAACAAAAAAAAGAACAAAAAACTCCCATGCACTCTTAGAAACTTTCATAACCTAACAAAAAAAAAAGTTACAAATCCCATCTTTGGGACATAAACGTTCCTTAAGCTTTGTTTTTGTTTTTTTTTTCTGGTTTTCAGTTTTATTTTAAAATAAGGTTGTGTTTTGTTGGTTTTTTAAAAAATAATTTAGAACAATTTTTATCTACTAAAATGAACTATAACAAGACATTTCTCACCTAAAATTATCTATTCAGCTCGAAGCAAGGCAAGTGCTTAAGTATAGGAAGAAGGAACAGAGGAAAATATGAAGGACTACACTATTACATATATTGAAACCAAAGAAAACACCCATGCTGACAGCAACAAGTTAATACAGCTTACATGAGGTTTCTCTAGCTTTAAGATGAGCAGGGATACATGAAAAACAAGGCATCAACTAATTGTAAATATTCAGCTCGAAGCAAGGCAAGTGCTTAAGTATAGGAAGAAGGAACAGAGGAAAATATGAAGGACTACACTATTACATATATTGAAACCAAAGAAAACACCCATGCTGACAGCAACAAGTTAATACAGCTTACATGAGGTTTCTCTAGCTTTAAGATGAGCAGGGATACATGAAAAACAAGGCATCAACTAATTGTAAATC
>NW_009213518.1:0-27787 GCF_000690835.1 Fulmarus glacialis | reverse complement strand
TACAGGTGTGAAAAGGCTTGTCAGTTTATATCAGCTGGACCATAAATAATGATTCATCTGCAGTGTCTGACCTTTACAAGTCCCTGCTTCCAGTCAATCAAATGAATTTGAGGGCTGATTTTGAATAAATGCCTAAACTTTTTAATTTAACCTTCCTTCTCCGTATTGCCTTATGAGCTTCCCTTTTGCTAGAGCCAATATCACTTTTTGATTCATAATTTATACTGGCTTCTTCCTAGATCAGAACAGCAAAAAAAAATGTATGCAGTGCATCTCTTAATGTGAGAATTAATTTTCTTGAGAAATACTACAGCTGGGCAGTATTTTTTAACTTCACAGGTGCAGAATAAGAAGTGTCAAGCTAAAGAACCTGAGGGCTGGTTACTGCAACTCCTAGGCAGAAATAGTGGTACTGCCATTACACACTTAAGGTAATAGCTGCTAAACATCTCCTTGGTGTACCGCTCCCAACTTTGGTCTTTGGGAGGGATGCCATTAATATTGGTGGTACTAGGATGTCTCTCCTAGCACTTAAAGGATTAGACACTTTTCCAGCTGTCAAAAGAAATGTTGGAAAAAAAAAATTAAGGTCAGACGCCTGGCCAATATAAACTAGTGTTCAGTTTACTAAAAGCAAAGCAAGCTGCATCAGCTGAGGTAACAGCACGTTATTCTTGGTGCATCATTCTGACCTGGCAAACCATAATCATATAAATAATATTTACTGAAGCAAACAATCCAACTGGGAAGACTTCCGTGACCATGTCTTATATGATCAGAGCCTATGAGGACTCTCTGCTTAGAGTGATTTTACAGGCTGCAGTTTAAGCTAATCTCAGGACAAAGTCCTCAGAAAGGCTGGCAGGGACCTGCTAGACAGCTGATATTCTTGTGTTCTAATGAATCCATTTACAGAAACAGGAGAGAGGGAGACACACAAAACCCAGCTTGGAGGATAAATTATACCCATGGAAGGGAACACTGTGATACTGCTCCTACATCTTAGCCATTTGATGAAGGAGAACATAGGTGTCAGAATATAATCTCAGGTTTCTATTGTTTTCTAGTGGTCTCTAGTTCTCATTAAACCATGAAGCCCAGAGTTCACATCTGGTACAGCATAGCTGGCTAAAGAGAATGGCTAAACTTGTAAATGAACACTAGATTTCATGTGTAAGTGAATTGTGTAAGTTGTTACCTGGTTGTAACAGCTTTGCAAGGATACTTACGCATTTTATAGTATAAAGACAGAAGTCAGAGATGTGAAAGGAAAATGGTTAGAGGGCTAGAATGACTCCATATGAGGAGATACTAAAGGCACCTGTACAGTTTTAGGATGAGACAAATAAGAACAAACACAGCAGATATAATAGCTGTTGTTGGGAAGGTAAATTATTCACTGAGGATCATTCTTATAGTTCAGAGCCAAAGACACATACAGTAGAAGTCAACATGTGTAGGAAAAATGTATTGCACATTGTATGTTAATTATGTGAAATTTATTACTTCAAGATATCACCATCTCTAGATTTGGGGAGGTCTGTAAAAAGAGCTAAACATTCAGATAGGTCTTAGTCAGGTAGATGATGACAGCATTTGCATTTAGCTGTATTAAAAAGACAATAAACCTTAATCCTCAAAGTCATAAATTAAGCTAACTTCCTCCATGCTGGTTATTCCCTAACACTGTACACTTCCCTCCAGCTGTTGTCTGACAGTGTTAACATCACTTACTTTTGATCTCTATACACAGGAAAGCATTTTCAAGTTCCTGAAATCCAAACTGGTTAAATGATTTCAAAACCTATTTGTTTGAAGGTGCATTCAGTTCTCATCCCAACCCATTTTCAAGTTAAGTCTAGTAATTGACTGTACAATCACAAATCTTAGTGACATTTAGGAAGTCTTGCTTTACAGCCCAGTTTCAGATGGTTTTCTATTGTTTTTTGGAGAGATATGCTAAGTTTTTACTTACCCAAATGGAATTGTTCATACCTGAAACTTATTCAGCATCAAATTTGGATTTGTTTCCTAGTTCTAAGTCTCTGCCTCTGCTCAATCGGAAACAGAATTCCAGTATTTTTCTATCTGTCTTGCATATAAGTAGTTCCAAACAGTTGAAAACAGATTTCTGCCTGTTTTTAGCACAGCTTGTTCCAAGCTTCCCAGAGAAATTAATTACCAGTCTTTGATATTTCAAAAGTTCCTCATACAGCATGTGTCATACCTCGCATCTATGACCTGCTTTCATCCAGGAGATGTGACGGATTTTACAGTGTCTGAATCTTCACGCCAGAAGCTGGAGCTGATTTTTAACCTCCTTTTCCCTGTATTTTAGATAGTTTTGACTAACCTTTTGCTAGAGGAGCAAAAGGAAATTTGGCAGACATTTTTCTTTCTGTCATTCTGAGACATATCAATGCAATGCAATATATATGAAGAATATAAATGCAAAAGAATAAAGATATTGCATGCAGCAAATGATACGAGTAGTCATGCCACTTAGGTAACTTGTGGAGCTAGGATTTCCGGTTGCAAGTTTCTTCTAAATTGCCTGGCACTGAGCCACAGAAGATGAAATCTTTTAAAGAGGTCTTAAACAGGATCCACCAAACAAATGCAATACTCAGAGATACTAGCTGCTTTCAAAAATTCTAGGTGTTAATTGCTGCAGTGATGGTCTTGTGATTTCAGTTTGTTCCAATGTCAGCTTTGAATATGTCTTTTCATGATGACAGAGTTCTGTTTCTGAATGCCACATGTTTATTTATTGGGGATAGAGGTTTATTTCCAACATTCTCACTTCAAATTTAAGCAAGGTCTTTGGATGTAACATCAAGACTAATACGGACTGTGGTTATCACTAACTAATTTTTAGTTGGGAATCTGGTCTAAAATCAAAAGGTAGCAAATAGATAGTCAGTATTTATCATTTGAGAGTAAATAATGCAGTAAACCAAATATCCTAAATAGAGAGAACACCATGGTTAATGAATGTATCTGATGAACATGGAGCTATATTTAATATTTCCCATATACCAAACACCAGAACAGTCATGCCACGCTAGGATAACACCTGTTCCACATAGAGCTGCTGACACTTCCACTTTAATCCTCCATGATTTCAACAGACATTCAGGAGAAAAAGATGGAGGAGAATGTCTAACATTTTCAACGCTCCTTGCTAAAATTCGTATAGAGGGCTGCACAGAATCCATTAGGTTTAAATGTATTGGATGTAAGCATAGGAGGTAAAGAAAACAAAGGACCATACCATCTTAAATTTCAGATTTTGTACCAAAGAGAAGTTGTGGAGCAGAATAACTGACACAAAACTGCTCAGCTGTAGGAAAAAAAAAAAAATCATTATCTCTTGGCGTTGAGGGATACAGCAGCAGTAACATTACCATCTACTCTTCCCTGCAATAAAACACATGCAACTCTTTAAATCATCAGCTACTTGTGTGTATGGCACAGCTATAATTTTTCAGGATTTATGATGGCTTAATTCAGTCATTAATCCTGTAATAATTTTACCATTGGTAGTTAGTGAAAAAAAAAGCTATCAATCGAATTTTGTAGACTGGTGAATTTTAAAATAAAATAACCCCACTCTAAACTTTCATTGGTAAATAATACCTAACCATGGTTACCAGCTAGCCCAAACTGCAGAAACCTTTGCCTATTTACATGAAGGAAACAAAAGATTAAATATAAATTAAATATGAATGCGAGTGTATTAATTTCATTACTTGTTCTTACTACAAACTAATTCACCTTATCCACTTATAGCACAAATAGAAAAGCTGCATACCAGAGGGCAGTAAAGAGGCAAAGAATGAGGAGGATTGTATGGAATATTGATGTTCCAAAGCACAGAGTGCCTAGAGCAGTACATCACCAACAAATTGTTGTATGTGTAAACAGATGAGAAAATCTTGATGGCAGCAAAGAAAGGGTACAAGGTGCATATTGTTGCCAATTGCTATGCAGATTTGACTAAATTTTGCTAAGGAAATGAAGCTCCAGAAAGGTCCAAAAGAATAGAAGATAAATGTTTTAAGAGAATTGTTACAAAACTGCATCAGGCACAGATTATTTTGCTTATAGGAATTTTGGCACACTTTGGAGGACCACTTACGTGAGTGTCACGTGAAACTCATTTCGAAAATGTGGGAGCAAAGCACATGCTTCCACTGGCAGGATGGCATACAGCTTGTGTCCTGGAAAAACCTGAAGCCTGCATAGAGGAGCTGATAGATTTTTTGCCAGTTCTATCCCTTCTTTTCTAAGACTACAAAATGTCAGAGGCAATCTAGCAGCTCAGTGAATCAGACAGCAGCACAGAATACAAACTGTTCTGGTTTGAAGAGTTACATAAAGATTGCAAAGGATATAATTTTTTCTCTATTCATTCACCTCATCCATCCCCTTCAGTGATTAAAGTATTACCTACGCACACTGACACAAGAAAACATGAGAAATTAAAACTACTTGTTAAAGCCCTGATGAACTTTGCATAGGCAATGAAGAGGCACACACAACTACACTAGCTAAGTCACCAGGTGTGGAACTTGTCCCTTTTTGTAAGCCTCTCACAGCTTGATTTCACGGGATATTGAAAGTCTCATCACCTTGCAAGACTGGACCACAAGTTCTTCTTGGACCATCTAGTTTTTCTCATTCTGTTTAGTGGAAAAGGGACAGAAAGACAGCTAATTTCCCTCTTTTTCCATTTCAAAACCAGCTTTCTATATGTATAATTTTGATTAAATATTATGATGTAAACACAGTCAGCTGAACAAACCGAATCCTTCATATCCCAAACAGCCTACAAACTAGAAACAGATGAAACAGAGAGACCCTTGAGACCTAATCACTGGTAAACTACTCCTTACAAACATTTTCTCATTACAGTAGTGAGAAAAAAAGAAGCCAGATAAGTTCCCATATATGCAATCAATAGGCAGCACACACACACCAGGTTATTCATTTGTTAACAGCACAGCATTGATACTGTAATGTGATGCAATTTATTTGCTTAGTGTATTCATACCATATATCCACTTACCCAACACGTGGAGCTCTGAATTATGTTCACTGTACAAGCTGGCCATTGCAGGCAAAGGTGTATTTGGATTAGAATATATTGATGTTGGTGTGAGCATTTTCCTGAGATTTGCCCACCTTGAGGAGCTGAAAACACTGGGTAGATCTCTGGAAATCCCACAGAAAATTCCTGGGAGGGCATGCTTTAGGGGAGAATATGGAGCAGAGCTACAACAGGCTTCTATGCTTGAAATAAGGTGCAAAAACCTCACTAAGTGTCAAAGCTGACTGAAGTCCACAGGCATCAGCGAACTGAGCTCAAAGGGTTTTGGATCCTGCCCAAAATGGCTGCTCACATCTGTGTGAAATTTCATATAAGATTTGTCTCTTGGTTTCTATTTTTTAAAAAAAAGCAGCTTATAAACACTTCAGAAACATTGGAAATCTTCCTGTATATATTAGTAATGTACTTACTAGGCATCTCCTTACAGTAACATTGCTGATTTCGACCATATTTCAATTCTTTAGTCAGGCAATGATATTAGTCACTTCATAAATATATCAGGTCTCATGTCAAATGGCAATTCTTTATATAATAAGAATAACAATATAACTCTCTGGAAAGGAACTAAGACCTTGCTGAAGGGAATCCTTACCTCTTAATTGATATATAATGTTACATCCTCAGCGTGCTCCAAAGCCATTCTGAAAGAGAAATCTTTATAAAAGTTCAGTAGATATGAGGCAAAATATCATGCTTTGCTTTGGGATTTGCTAGGCTTTATGTCTTTGAGCTCTCATTTTTATTATATTTTGTGAATCACTACAAAGTCTATTTCTCTAGCCAGAATTGTTTCAAATTACATAAAACCACAAATGTAAATACAGAACTCCAGTATAACCTGAAGACTACAAGGATGATCTCCAGTTTGGTCCCCCTCTTGTTAAGACTGGAGTTTCTACTTGATAAAAGTGTTCTTCAAAATACTTTTAATTTTTCCATGCTATCAAGCTAAATAAATTTAAGTAAGACTGTTAGCACTAGCAGAGAAAGCCACCAGTCCTAAAGCCTACTGTAGACAGCTGAGCACACTCGGACAAAGCGCTAGTCAAAACAAGAGTTGTTCAAAATGCACCATCATGATTTGGGACAGGTCATCAGCAGTTGTAAATCATTGCCATCCTTGGAACTAAGAGCCTGGTTGGAAGCATTGATCAGTTTGTGTTTAAAACCTTTCCATCTGCCTTTGGGTTATGAAGCAAAGCACAAACTCTAAGCAGCAAAGTACCCTGTTCTTCACATTGTAAGCTTCTGATACCAATGACCTCCACTGGCTTCCATCCAGAAATACAGCTCAGGACACATTCATGTAAAACACAGCTCTCATCTGTCAATCACCGTTTCAATGCTTAGGTCTATTAGCAATAAATGATACCCAGTTTATGGGCAGAAAACCAGTAATTTGCAAACAAGATGCGTGTTGAAGGTTTCATTGGGAGATGGTTAAGAGTTAGAAATAAAACCTGGGTACTTTCTGAGACAAGATCCTGTTCACCTTGGTGTTAAGTTGCTTAACATCTGTAAAGCAATTTGAGATGCTAAGACTGCAATAAATTGCCAAAAAAAGCTATTACTACTTTCATCATTACTATTAACTTTGAGCTTTTCTTTCATTTTCCTTCTCTGGCTCCTTGTGTCCTTTAATTGTCTTTGTATTTCACTATCTTTGTCTCCTTAAGACTGTAACACCTTCAAGACAGGAACCGTTACTTAACACTCTGCAGGTTTATTGCTTACCACACTGTGGCCCTGACTGCTACCTACAATTATATATGTTACACATATTGTATAATGTAAAGATTAATTCTCCAAGCAATTTCTGTTTAAAATATATACCTGGATTATTTTTCAGCTAATGTAAAATACATGTTGGCCTCAATCAAAGTTACAGAAACATAAAACTTTAATCTGTAATTCTAGAGCAGCAGTTGCATCTGATGAGCACGACCTGCATTTGCCTTAGGGTTCGTTTTCAGCATAATTGCTCTTAAGCACATCTAGAGAGACAGGTAGCTTCTACATATTGTAGGAAAGATCACAGCATGGCTCTTCTGCCAGTTTTGCCATTTTCAAAACTCAGAAAGGGTGTGAGTGTTTAAGAGGACAGGTACTTAGGATTTTGGTGCTCGCTACTCTGAGAGCAGTGGTTACTACCTCCACACCACATTTTCGCCCCATGGCAGCAAGCCCACCACATTTAGATCTTCAGGAAGTTTGTCCCTACCTGGACATTTTAGTTTCATTTTAGCTCTGGCCATTCCTCTTCCTGTAACAAGGGCAACCGTGCCAGAGCCGTACTGTAGTCCAACATCCTTGACTCAGAAAAATTCGGTTTTGCTTGCACTGCAGACAAATTTTGAGCAGCCTGTCGTGGTTTAACCTGGCAGGCAGCCAAATACCACGCAGCCGCTCACTGACTCCCCCCCCGCCCCCCCAGTGGGACGGGGAGAGAATCGGAAGGGTAAGAGGGAGAAAAACTCGTGAGTTGAGATAAAGACAGTTTAATAAAACAGAAAAGGGAGAATAATAATGATAATGATAGAATATACAAAATGAGTGATGCACAATGCAATTGCTCACCACCCGCGCTGACCGATAACCAGGTAGCGATCGGTACTTCCTGGATCACGCCTACCATTCATATACTGAGCATGACGTCACATGGTATGGAATATCCCATTAGCCAGGCTGAGCCGGCTGTCCTGGTTAGGTTCCCTCCCATCTTGTGCACCTAGCTCAGTCAGTAGGCATGGGAGCTGTGCTTGGACTAGGAGGGTACTTAGCAACAACTGAAAACATCAGTGTGTTATCAACATTCTCCTCATACTAAATCCAAAACACAGCACTAGCAAGAAATTTAACCCTATCCCAGCTGAAACCAGGACACAGCCTTTCCACCCATTAGCTTTCTTTCACTTTTGCTGTCATATCTTAACACTTGTAGATGCAATGACTTCTTATGCTGGTACATGTATGCAGGGACAATAGACTGTCAGGTGTTGCAGCCTTTGAAATAGGTCTCCCTTTCCCTGAGGATGTGTTGCCAATGGAGTGAACGTGATTTTATGAGGAGTCTGACTGACTCTGAATATCTCCTGAAAGCATCAAAATGGAAATAGTGCTTTCCTTTTATGTTTTGAAGTTTTAGCTTTGGGCAGTTTAAGCATTTGAACCAAGCCAGATGTCACTCTCAAGGGGAAATAACCACAATGTTACCTTTGGATCCACATTTTCTGAAGGGAAAACATTTGACTGGATCAAGACCATAAAAAGGGAGTTAAATCTGGACTGCAAATATGAAATATGCAGTACAGATGCAAATGTTGTTCTAATTCTCAGACATACTTTAAAAGTATGTTAATTATTTGATTGTGTTGTTCTCATAAGACTGATTCTGGGTTTGTATGCAACTGCAGAGCGTGGTTCATTCAGTTCTAACACTTCCTAGACTAATCCAGTCATTTCTGCTCATACAAAATCATGGAAATTGTGAATTTTATTAAATTGTGCCTTGAGCAACATCCATAGATGTGGCCTAGGAGGAAGGTATTAAATGAGAAGTCCTCTTACCAGAGCAAAGGAGTTAATTTCTAGAAAAATACAAAGCAGTCAGGCAACTAAGAAAATTCTCAGACATAGAACACAGCTAATTTAGAGGTAGATTAAGGAATAATGTGACCACACTATGTCTGAAATAGTTTCACTTGGTATAGCTAGAATATCAATACCAATTTCTTAAATGACGTCATTTGTTTTCTTTTTGTCTTCCTACGTAGTTGAAGACCTCTTTTTGTATAGCTCCATAAACCAAGCCTGGAAAAAAAGTAAATAAAATTAACTAATTAATTTCATCCAAGATTTTTCCTAAACAAATCTAATTTTGGGATACCTACACTATTTGGATACATTTGTGAACTTAAGTGAAAGCTTACACTTGAAATGAGGAGTAGAATCACAGAATGAGAGCACCATCATGATTGAAAGGCACTTCTGGATATTGTCTAGTCCAACCCTCTTGCCCAAAACTCGATCAGCTAGAGCAGGTTGCCCTGGACCAAATACATAATCACATAGTTAGGTAACTTAACAGCTTAGACATAGTTACTTGAAAGTCTTGGCTGACAACAGATCAGAATTTACAGCTAAAAAGCATGAACTTTTCTAAAAAGTTAAATTCTGAACTTAAAACATGGATGCTGACACAAATGATTGATTTAGATCCCTTAAAGAACCACCATCAAAGGTATTAGCAAAAGTGATTTTAATATGATGTTGTAAAAGTGCGACTTAACAAAGTTCGATGGCAAGGTTCACTCTGTTACTTACGGCACAATCATTTGAACAGTGATTCAAAACCACCAAGCACAAACCAAAGTTACCAAGACAAAATCAAAGTTACCATACTACAAGGTTATGCGCGATATCGGTCACTTACCAAAGATCTGCCGTTGGTAAAAAGTCTCTCTGCCCCAAGGACCAACCTTGAGAGGCGTCCCAGCTCAAGGAGAGATCACCGCCATGCAGCCACGCTGTCTAGCAGGGAGAGCTCAAAGAAGGCTCACTTAGGCTGCCATCTTTATGGAATAAAGTGGTTGGCTCGTAGGCAAATTACGTGTGATGGAAAAGGTATGCATGAGACTCCTTGTACCCACAACTTTGTTCCTTGATAAACGAATCTTGGAAAAGCCACCTGCTATTCATGTGTTAATCGCATGATTGGTGTTCCAAGCTCATATACATTGATGCTCATTGTGTCACTCTTTTCCTTTGTGAGTTTTCAGAGAATAGATTGGAATTAGAGGAGTTCTTGGCCCGGCTACAGCTCAGGCCTTTACCTCCTTTGGAGCCTGTACCAAACTACTGCTAGTTTGCTTAAGAGGTCGAGTACATCTGTCACAGATGCTGAAAATAGGAATCTGTTTTAGTTTTAATAGTCACTACAATTCTTAAACAGAATACATTTAATGAATGTTCAAGAACTACTAATCAGAAAGTACAAAATAATTGGTCAAGATTCCTTCCATTTTAAAATTAGGCTTCCATATTAAAATTGGCTTCTAATGTGACCATGCTTTTGTTTTGCCAGGCCTATGAGGCAAGTTTCAGCTGCAAGCAGGAGAGAATTTGTACTTATTTTCATACTCAGGCTTCTATACTCGCATTCATAGATTTGCTGACAACAAGCTATCAAGCAATTCTCACCACCGAATCTAAAGGCTAAATTAATCCATTCATCCATAAGGTATACTTCTTCTTTGGTAGGATCGCATGCATACACATTTTCTACATCAAAAAACAGAGATTGTGTTGTATTTCATACCATGTATATCCGGACTATGGCAATAGCAGGAGTTCTCTACTTGTGAACAGAGATGCCTATAAGAACTCTCCATGCACTATTGAAAGTGCAAGCATTAATTACAGCAGCTGTTCAATACAGATGTGTGTTCCCTAGGGAGGAACAGGAAGACAATGTTTCTAATTTTAAAGACTGAAAATTTGGAGCAATAAACAATAAATGCAACGTCTAGCCAAATCCTTGAATAGGAGACAAAAGGTAATTTAGACAGGACATATATTTGGATTCAAACAGAAGGTGCTACTCAGAAAAAGAGGATTCCTCCTATGCCAATTCAATGTCTGTACTAATCTTAAGTAATAATGATCATCTAAGATGAGGATATAGAGACAATCTTCCATTCTCTTTAGTGAACAATTTAGGTAGAGTCTAAATAAGAATGCCTCAAAATAGTCTTGTTTTGAATGTGTCATATGTCTTGATACAGACAGCTGACTTCATATACTGCTCAAAGGAGGCTAATCAGATTTCCACCACAGCACAAAAGCTAAATCAGTTTGGAGCCGCTACAGACTCTAACTACATTCTGGAACATCCACGTTTAGTGTAAATTCAGTTCTCACCTACAGTAATCACTTTATGGTGTCACAGTTATACTGGAAAAAGGAAAAAGTCAAAAAGCACTGCATGTGCAGTCATATGAAATCATGCCACCTAGGAAGAAACATGATGGAAACCTCTAGACATGTAGCTGAAAGTATATGCTTTTTTACTGTAAGAAAGTGAATTGAATCTTTTCTTATACAGTCCGTTCCTCATATAATCCAGAATAAGTCAGCTTGTTCTGAGAGTCTGGGCCAAATTATCGGAATATAATTTGGTCTTTTGCATAGTCTTCTTTGCTGGTCATCTCCTATAAAATAAACTCAACACAAAGGGAAAGCCGCCTTGCCTCCAGCTAGTATTTTCTTTCACTAGTTCCCCCAACACAGTTTCACCTTCTGTTTTGCAAGGAGCTTCATTTTGTATTTAAAGAAAAAGAGAGAGCCACGTAATACACATTTGCATGGCACTGTGTTGCTTCCAGCAGTAAAAACAATAATTATAATTCAGTGGCACACATTGCATCAGGAATATAGTCATTTAATTATTCCATATCAGGTGACGCATGATTAAGAATTGTTTCACCAAGGCTATGATTTAGACATTGTTTTAGTTCAGAAGACTTTGTTCTTGTTCGCATGTTTGTTGGAACAGAACAACAGCATGGCAAATGCTTATCTTTGCAGTATTTGTTCAAGAACAATGGTCTTGTGGGTAATGCACTATCTATCAAACTTGATTGTACTGCAGGGAGCAATAAAAAAAGAAGGTAGTTGTTTGAGTCTGATGAGGGACATAAAATATTGAAATAATGATTCCTTTTTCTTACTTCCCTACTAACTCTATTAGGACATAAATTTCGCCAATGTGGTAAACTAGCATAGGCTCCTGCGGGTAGCCCAGTGCCAACTGCAAGTCTGGCTTTTTGAGGAGACCACACTATCAGACATACGGAACAACTGGGTACTTTGAATAGGGATTCAATCAAATGGGATGTTGTTATCCTTATCTGTGATAGAACTATAGTTAAGACACTGAATAAAGCTGAAATGGTTCAGTTTTACTGGAGGTTTAATCCCTTTAGAATTAGTTTTCATACTGAGATAGGGGCCTTATTTCTTTTCGAAGTTTGTGCTAAAAGAAAACAAGTAAGTTTGTTATTAGCCTCTGTAAGTATTGATTTTCTTTTCTTTTTGACATGTTTTCTTACAGCCACAGAGCTGTCCTTTCTATTTTAATGAAACCCATTGGAAATTTTACTGTAGCAATGCCCTGTTGTACTGTTACACATGAGAATTTTTCGGTGCTTTTGTTCTGAACGTCCTGGGATTTATAAGTCAGCTATAAACATTTGTTGTGCTATCCCCACATTCCCTAAAGTGGCTGAATAACTATGGGATACTGTCTATGCATGTGCTGGAGTTAAGTGCATTCAGGAAGTCTGGAAGGTTCACAATGGACACATATATAAGCATGTTTCTTTTTTGGAACAAAAATAAACAACTCAAGTTCAGAGGGATCAGAGATCACCCCTTTTCATCTACATATCCAGAACAACATATTAACCATGCAATAAAGACTAAGTATTTTCTTACAAGCCAGTTCTTCAGTGATTTAAAAATACTTTTGTCAGTTAGGTCAGGAGAATCTAAAGCAGAATTTATCCCATCCAGGATCACACAGTCATTGTGAGACTTTTGTATAATCTTCTTGCTAACTACTGAGCCAAACTGTTACTTCATTTATATTGTAAGCTTCTATAAATTGCAATATTTCCCCTTTCTTCTTTAATATCTTTTTCCATTGCTTTTACATTGTTGCCATATGGTCTAACACTCCATGAGATGGCATGTACTACGTTCTTTATTACCTCTATAATCTAACAGGTTTGATCTGGATTTCTCTTGGTGTTCTCAACTCAGGCTCTTTCCATTGGTCGTCTTCTAATCTGACGATGTTCATTGTATGTATATTTACTATAAAAATGTCATTGCTTATAACCATACACTTGCAATGCAACCAAACCTACCCCATTCCTTATAGGTTGCTGAATCATTTCCCTAGCAAACTTTATTCCAAAGCAGAAAGAGAGCAATTTATGATAAGGGTACATAGGTCTGTGGCCTCCTCATCTATTCTGACTTAATATCCATCCCTCTCATGTTCTCGGGAAACCACGGAGGTAATCGCTTCTGAAAACTGGCCTGTATATTAGGTAGTGGTATAGTAATACAGTGAGGACGCTGGAGCAAAAAGACATTATTCTGGAACACCTGAGTATCACTTAACCAAAAAAACCCCGGATTTTTAAAGACAGATACAATCAGATATTTTTTATTCCTACAATGGCTTGAAGTTACTAATGCTTTAGGTCTTTTTTCAAGCTTCGTCCTGTAAAACGCTGAGTGTGTTTTAATAGATGCCAAATAATAGAATGTTATTCTAAAGTCAGATGAAGGTAAGATAACTCATTACTTCATAGAACTGATTTTTAAGACGGATCTTACCCTAAAATGATGATATGATTCTGAATTCAAAAATGAAATTAACCCAGTGTACAAGTAAAGATATTTTTTCCTGTTTCTGGAAACTCAGAGTGAGATTCGTAAATAAAAATGCAACATTTCCTCTCCCCATATGATTGCTAAGAACTATGAGTATACTCAGGCTCTTCAGTTCTACGTAAAATGAACAGAATGCAAACCCATACATCATGCTTGGATCCATGTACTCAGCAGCCACTGAAAAGCTTTCCAGAACATAATACTTAAAGACATGTATTGTTCTTTGCAGACTCTGTGACAAAATTACACTTGATCTATACTGCAGTTTTGCTATCCCCATGCAACAGTCTGAGTACAGGATTTAAAGCTTAGCTTTGCAGCTACTTCCGCTCAACTGTGAATTGAAAAATAAGACAGCTGTTTTCTAGCATTTTCCAAAAGAGAGCGGGTTCCAAAGCAAAGATACTATAAACTCCCTGAGAACAGTGAAATATAGTCAAATTACATTTGGATCCAGCTTTTCCATTACAAATCCCATAGGAAATTATAGTTTGCAGATGGGAAGTAAATGTCTCAATGAGATGTGATCTAAGTGGTTCAGCAAGAGGTTTTTATTAAAAGAGCAACTAAAAAATAAAGAAGATTTTATTGCTTTTCTCTTCATTCCTATGCTTTTCTCTCTCACACATTCAAAGTCACTCTAGTTCAGCAAGCAACCATTACTTTACAGGGATGTTGTAATTACTATTGTATAGAAGAAATGCAATATTTTTTTATTAGCATGATATCCTCTGGACATACCAAATAATATATTTCTTAATCATTTAATGAACCAAAATCCAGATATGGAATTGATCTTTTCAAAGATTGCTCTACTTCTGTCTTCACAGATTCAGAGAAATCATCTTTTGTCATAGGAGAAGTCACTGTGCACACCCATTCATAGTAGTCAGCCAAGTCATATGCTAGAACCCCTAGTATCGAGAAGCTGTAAAACAGTTACATCAAAAGTACCTCAGGATTATTGGAAGTGGAAGACCTCAGACCCCTGCAAAGAAGTACTTTATTCAGAGTCTTTTAAATGCTATTGCTCTTGAATACCCTAACTTACTTTGGTTTGGTATCACCACTGGTAAGAGTGGCAGCAGCAACATCTCATTCTTCAGTCATACTCTTCAACTTTCTAATTTCTCAAATCAGAAGTTCAGCTTCAGTAGTCAATCCTTGTATCACATCTCCAAATTTTCCAAACAAGGACTCCAACCCCATGCCCTCATCTACTGTCTCCACTCTCCTACCACATACAGCATTTCAAAAGAGCTGAATATCAACGATTACATAGGCCACCAATGGCATATATCTTCCTACCATATGCATAGGAAAAGCCATCCCACTAGGGGATGGGATAGGACTCTGTTTCCCTTGAAGTCAACAACTGTACATGAGGATTACATAAGATAAATGCTGTTGATCAGGCCAAAGGTCCATCTGCTCATCCCTCACAAGACCCATGATGTCCTAAGGAAAGTAGAATAAATAAGGTAAGTGTAGAACACAGTTTTACAAGCTCCTCCCAGATTCCATCAATCACTGTCTTGGTGATAATCGGAAGTTTTGCATCAGACTAGAGTATTTAATAATGTTTGATTAACCTGCCTTCTATAAATTTGTCTATTTACTTCTTTGATCTTCATTTTTTTCTGAGTAAAGATAACAGATTCAAAACATAAAGTTATTATGATATGTAGCAAGTCAGAGCTAGCAAATTTAAATGGCTAATCCAAGGTTACTCACAGTTTTTCATCAGATGAGCTACTGATGGGTCTTTTGACATCTCTGCTGATGAAATCAACATTTCAATAAGTTGATAAACTACTGCCCTGTCTTTGTTCGTTACTTAGCTTCTCTTAAATATTGCAGCAATATCTTACAGACTAAATATGCACAGGAGGGTATTGGGTGCTGTCATGGTTTACCCCCAGCCAGCAACTAAGCATCACACAGCCGCTTGCTCACTCCCCTCACAGTGGGATGGGGAAGAAAATCGGAAGGGCAAAAGTGAGAAAACTCGTGAGGTGAGATAAAGACAGTTTAATAGGTAACATAAAAGCTGCATGCACAAGCAAAACAAAACAAGGAATTCATTCACTACTTCCCATCGGTAGGCAGGTGTTCAGCCATCTCCAGGAAAGCAGGGTTCCATCACGCATAATGGTTACTTGGGAAGACAAAACGGCATCACTCTGAACGACCCCCTTCCTTCTTCCTCCCCCAGCTTTATATGCTGAGCATGACGCCATATGGTATAGAATATCCCTTTGGTCAGTTGGGGTCAGCTGTCCCAGCTGTGTCCCCTCCCAACTTCTTGTGCACCCCCAGCCTACTCGCTGGTGGGGTGGGGTGTGAAGCAGAAAAGGCCTTGACTCTGTGTAAGCACTGCTCAGCAGTAACTAAAACATCCCTGTATTATCGATACTGTTTTCAGCACAAATCCAAAACACAGCCCCATAGTAGCTACTACGAAGAAAATTAACTCTATACCAGCCAAAACCAGCACAGGTGCATATTCATTTTGGGGGGGATAGAGCAAGCACATGTTTTTCCATGCAATTACTCAAGGTTATAATTCAAGCACCATCCTAGGTATGAAACAAAGATATATTCATGACCTTTCCAAGGAAAAAAATGAGATCAGGCAGATACAGATAAAGAATGCATCTCAGAAGCTATGTAAGACCTGACACATCCTTATTACAGAAAAAACATTGCCTTGTTTTCATGCAAGAGGAAGAGAGCATATAGAAGACTGTAACATGGAGTAATCCATCTGTAAATGGCATACTACGCTTACAATCCCCTACACCGGATTTGTCTGATGCAGGAAAAAGTCGTAGTCTGTGTCAAGCAAAATACATTTTTCCAAAGTCTGAATAAATTTTGGATTATATGTCTATCATAAGGTAGAAGCTGACAATGTCCTTGCACTTGTCAGGAAAAGGCCTGCATCCTGAAATGCTTCCTCCCAGGGAAAAGACATAGTTAAGTTCTGCAGCAGATCAGGAACAGAATTCTGGACTACACATAGGTGTAAAATGCTGAAGACGGATTTCTCAACAGGCAACTAATATGCTGTGAAGAACTGACACATGAACAAACCTATGGAAATCTTCAGCATGCAACAGAAGGGGGCATATTTTAGCCTAAAACCTAATGGAAAAAACAGGATGTATGCCCTGTAAGATCTCCATTTTAAGTTTTGACAGAAGTGACTAATAATTTTTTCCCTGTAACAGTTTGTAACATAAATGTGGATATTAGCAGTTCCAGGTATAGTGGTGAAAAAAATCCATTAAAGTGTCTATCACAGTCATTATAACTGTTGTTATCTGTACATAACACTTATTATTAGTTATCTAGCACTATTAGCTTGAATTAAGTTGTCATACCTTTACTGATTCCCAGAAGACTGCATTGGCAAAGTAAGACATATCACGGGGTTCTTTCTCATACATTGCGAAGAAGAGAAAGTTTCATTAAAACTATCTGTCATTCAGTCCCACTTAAATATTACATCTTTTTTTTTAATTATGAAGTTTGTACCACTGATTGTGAACAGTACACTTGAAGTTTTATGTTCCTTACGTAACTGTCTGAATCCATACAGCCAACTAACAAAATACAACTGTTCTCACTTGGTGGATCACTTCAGTAGACAGGCCTACAAAATCACAGTGTGGTCTTTGGGTAAGCAGAGGAGAGGCCAAATGAGTGCAGCAGTTATTAGAAACATAAAGTCAGCAAGACTAAATTGCCTGAAATTTATTTGCAAAATTAAAAACTAATTAACAAGAAGAAGCTGAATTAGAACATAAAGAATGTGGCAGTATTCAAGCTGGAATGAAAGCATTGGAAGTAGTAGAACAGGGCAAAAATTTGCAAAGTTGAAAGATTAGTTGGAATATGCAATGAACACTCAATGTCCTGGGAATAGGACATCAGAGCTAGGCTCAGGAGGCTTGACTCGACCATTAGCCTTAAAGGACCCTAGTTTTAGGAAGCACTGAGTATCCAAACTCTGAGAAGCTGGCCAGTTTAAGGTAATAGGAAATCACAGAACACAGTGGTTGATTCTGGAAGGTCCCTCTTTGCTTATGGGAACAAAATATACCCAAGTTACAGTTCTGAATTCTTTTAATCATAATCACTTCCCTAGCTCTGCTTCATGTGTCTTTTTCCCAAGAGATATATTCATTTATTTCCAAAGAGGTCCTGAGAGAAGCAAGAACGTCAACAACAGTACTGCAAAGCAAATAATTCACTGAGATATCCAATCCAACCCTCTACACTCTAATACTTTTCTTTTAACTCCTGCCAAATTAACATCTTTAATATTCAGGAAAAGTACGCTTCCCTTAAAACTACTCTGTGAGGAGCAAACATTTACTATATAACTTTTACATTCAGAAAGCAAAAAAACAAAGGCATAATTCATCATCACTAAGATTTATTTCAGGGTTGCTCAGTTAAATCAGTAGAATTACAGCAGAATAAAACCGGAGTAACTTGATAATGAATCAAACTCCCAGTCTCTGGAAATTTCAGGTTACTTGTGGCCTGTGAAATGGCAGCTGCTTACAAAATCACCGTGGTAATCAGTTTTTTTATCTTGGTTTCCTTACAATTTACAGCATGAATAGATTTATAAGAAAGAACACAAGGAAATTTAAGAAAGTATAAATTTAATGGGAACTGAGGATCACGTAGATTAGGTTATGTAAGGAAGCCTGTGACTAGGCAATAAAGAAATTATTCTCAAAATCCATGACAAAAAAATCAGTTTCCTTTCTGAGAAGTTTTGAAAATGGTGAAGAAAAAGCTTAAAAGGAAAGTCAATACCTGATCCACAGTCATACGGGGTTTGCGTTTTTGTAAAGTCATAAGTATGTTACCTTTCTAAACATTGTTTCACATAACAAAATGTCAGCATAAATACCTTGGGGAATTTGGGGATCTGTTTAAGCCAACACATAAATATGAAATCATCAAAACCTTTGATCAATGAAAATATGTATTTTTTTTAAATTGAAAAAAATTAAGCCAGAAAAATCATAGAAACATAGAATCACAGAATAATTTACGTTGGAAGGGACCATCAAAGACCATCTAGTCCAATCCCCCTACCATATGCAGGGACATCTTGCACTAGATCTGGTTTCTCAAAACCCCATCCAACTTGACTTTGAACACTTGCAATAATGGGGCATCTACGACTTCTCTGGGAAGCCTGGTCCAGGGTCCCACCACCCTCATAAAAAAAAATCTCTTCCTTATATTCAATCTAAACCTACCCTCTTCCAGTTTAAAACTGTTGTCCCTTGTCCTGTCACTACACGCCCTGGTAAAAAGTCTTTCCCTGTCTTTCTTATAAGCCCCCTTTATATATTGAAGGGCTGCAATAAGGTCTCCCCTCTTCTCCAGGCTGAACAACCCCAACTGTCTCAGCCTTTCTTTATAGGAGAGGTCTTTTAGCCCTCTGATCATTTTCATGGCCCTCCTCTGGACCCGCTCTAACAGGTCCATGTCTTTCTTGTACAATCATCTGTATCAATACAGTCCTGAGCACTGAGGCAACCAATCCCTTCTGAGCAAAACAAGCAAGCAAACACCAAATATTTTTCCTCCAAAGTGGCACAATTAATAGCAAGTCAAAGGAAAGGGTAAGGAGTAACCAAACACCAAGTAGCGTTGCTTCATGTGGAAAATTTCTTCTTCTCCATGGAATCATAGAATACCTCGAGTTCGAAGGGACCCATAAGGATCATTGAGTCCAACTCTCTGCTCCTTGCAGGACTACCTAACACTAAATCATATGACTAAGAGCGGGGCCTAATCTCATTCACACTCTGTTTGTAAAATTTCTGTCAGTGTTAAAGTCAATTCCTTGTGAGAACACTAAGGGTAAGATGAGATCCCAAAGGGCTCCAAAAGCTCTGAAAAGACTTTTGATAAGGCATATGGGATAGTCCTGGCAGAAACAATATAGAAAATAGAGAGATGACAATTAGAATAAGCACTTTCAAAGTTTCGTAGCCCGAATTCAGGGCTTGACCAGTAATATTGCAATCACATATAAATAACTTCAAGCCTATTAAAAGAGGGTTTGGCAACTTGCTCATAATTCTAGGTGCCAGATATGTTGTCACCTCAAAACAAATGCTTGGGTTTTTTAATGCTTTAATTTGTATTAGAATTTAATTTACAAGTAACACTGAATGTAGTGGTCTGAATAACAAGCAGATGCACTTTCCCTTCACAAATGTCCATTACCTACAGTACAACATGCAGTAATTCACCTGACCTACCATTTGCTCTTCTTCATTTTTTACTAGGCTGGGCCAATCCCTTACTTATATATTCAATATTGTTTACACTTTTGCAACTAAGTATATCGTTCCTAGTCATCCCAAGCTTGCAAAGAGCAAAGCACATTGCATAATGCAGAAAGTACTTAAGAGCAGTTAGAGGTCTAAGTAAGTAGTAGCTACTTAATGGTAGTTAGCAGTCACCAGAGCCATCCCATCCCCATTCTAGGATCGTTGACACCTCAGTTACACTGCAAACATATCAAAGCTTTTTGGAAGTTAGCTGACTTGTAACCTGCTCCTTGCATAGGAATAAACTTCAAGCTGAGTTGGCAAAGCTGACTTACATTGTTAGCCTGCCAACAGCTCTGCACTGGGAAGGTATCTATTCTCCTAATATGCCTCAGCCAGCTACTACACAGATAGCTCAAGCTTGTATATGTGTCCAGGAGACAGATTTTTTTTGCTGTCAGGAGCTTTATCTTTGGAAAAGTAGGGGAATGTTGGAGGCTGTACTTGCTAAGAACTCTTACCCCTTCTCTACTCTTTCCTTTCCCCCTCACAGAAACCACTTGGAGGCTCAGCTGTGGCCAATGAGCCAAACCAGCTCCTTTAGGGAAAATTTCACTTCAGTTTCAAGTACAATCCTCTCTGAGCTAAATGGCAACTTACTGTTTTCTACTCCAAGGTCATATTCAGCAAAGCTAGTACTTCTCCTCCTGAAATGCCTTCTCAGTCTCCAGCAGGCAAAATGTGGATTCAAGAAACCAAATGAAAGTTGAAAGTTATACATCAAGAACAAGAAGTATACACACAATTATCTGCTGCCTCTCCAATGCCACTCTCTCCATTATGTATTTTTTGATTTAGATTTCAAGACAGAAACCTATATGGTCTCCAAAACTAACAAGGACTCCTATATGCTTTGATAACATTAATATTCTATACAGTAAGTCAATCTGGTTTTACTGTCACTAAAATCTTGATCTCAACAACTTCCTGGGGCAGAAAGTTCCACAATTTAACCATATTTCATATGAAGAAGTTCACTAGATTAGAATTTTGCACCTATTAAATCTACTTAATATTTCCAGCTCCTGTGTTACACACCAGGGTAAATGTGATTAATAAAAAAACTTGCTGGAAAACCCAAGTCTTTCTCACAGCATCTACTGTATTTCATAAAAAACCTGTGATGTATTCTTTTGCACAGCTCTCTTGTCAGTGGTTTAAAGAACTTGGGCAGAAATATGAATGGAGGTTTTCCTACCAACAATGTGAATATACTACTGTATTTTGAACAAAATAAAGCAAATTATGACTGTTTTAATTACTGCCAAATCTACTGTGTGCTTTTGTTTCCATTCAGTTAAGATTACTGATCTATGACATCCTCAGAGCCCATAAAGATCAACTCCCAAAAAGTATCACTGCATAATTCTCATCTTTTGATCACTAACAAACATTCCCCAGTAAAATGAATTTATTTTTGGTGTCATTGTACTGTGCAACTGTCTGGTACTGTAGCTTATGTACTTGGTAAGTGGCAAAATCTTACCTCAGACTTTTATTTTAAAATAATAATAATAGGCACACAAATAATTAATTGCTTATTTTACTTTTTTGTGCGAATTTCCATCCCCTCACAGCTGTGTTTGGCTAATACATCACCTTTGTTCACAAATGTCTCAAAATTCTCCAGTATTTGTAACTGTGAGTTCGTTATATATATATATACACTTACATATATAGCACACCAGGACTCTAATTTCTGACTGCAGTTTCTAGCTAAATAATAGTAGATCGTGATTCCCAGTAGCCATACCGGTTTACCTGAACAATGTGAAAGCAGGCAAGCATGATAAGTTCTCTGGCCACTTTTTTTTTCCTTTATACAAGAAATAATTTTGGAAGAGTACTCAGGGATATAATCAGATATCTTCACAGAGCATCTAAGAGAATTTGTATGCCTCTAATAACATCTGCACTGATGAGTGACTCCCACTGTCCAGACCTGTAAAGTCAATAGAAAGTGGTAGGCTCCCCTATTCGGATTATCTGCCATGGGTGTATAACCCGGGTGTCATCTTTAATACCCTCTGTATTGACTGTATTGGTAGAGATCCAAAACATGGGACCTTTTTGAGAGAGGATCAACTCACTCACCTGAGCTTAATCATTATATTACACACATTAAAGAAAAGTAGCTTTCAGGCACCGCAGTGATTAATGGGGAAAACATATCCACCAGGCCAACCCTCCATCCTGGTCCATATGGACAAACTTGTGCATAGGAAACCTGGGGAGTGCCTGGTTTACACTTCCACATCAGTGCAAAGAGCCCAAATCAGGGTAGAGGCAAAGGACATTCACATTAAGCGCCAGCAGAGTGATTTGAACGTTCAGAAGAAATCAACCCAAAAAAGCCTAGGCTAGGGTATGGTCAGAGTGAACTCTCTTGGGATTCTTCAGTTTCTTTGGACCCCCACAAAAATAGAAGCCAGTTGAAATAAAAATGACCTAACTTTCCTATGAATTACATTATAAGCCCTACACTACCAAGTAGGTTTCTTATGAATTGCATTGTCCTTGTCAACTGCTTAGATGACTCCTTGTCAATCTAATGCTAGCCTCAAAAGAGGAATATAAATAGAGCACGGTAGTCACTGCATGCTTCTAATCCACTGCAGCAGCCAGAAACTCTGCGAACTACTTAAGAGAGAAACACATATCACAATGCTATAAATATTTCCATTTTCTTCTTTTCTCAGGCACTTTTTTCACCCCAGAGAGTGGAAATAAGACTGAGGAGGCTGATCATATGACCCTGGGAGTTACTGAAATGATTGCCCTGATATGAACAGTCTCTGGTGGGATCCTAATGAACAGTATGCATTGGTGACATTAGCAGCTATCATTAACTTTTGGCCTAGATCATCAGTCTCAGGAAATGTGTGGCTTGCAGCATGCTTCATAGTTACTGCTGTTGTTCTCATATATGGGTTACTAATAAAAATGATCTTCCATTTTGGAAGACTTGTGCCTGTCTCAGCTACATCATGTTTAGTGGGGGAAATGTAACAGGAACTTGTAGTGTGTCTTAAAAAAGGAGAAATGTTTGACACAGGCTTCTGTATCTGTGATTTCAGGTGTATTTTCTGTTACTATCTGTAAAGCTGTAAAATAAGATATTGTAAGGGACAATAAACTGAGATTCCATTTCAGATAATTTTTTCAGCCCTCCCTTTTCTTTGACTTCTAAATCCCATGTATTTCCTTCTTCAAAAACAAAACTTTCTAAGAGGCTAGTGTCTAGCTAATGACTGCTAGCACACATATTAATCAATTCCACAATGTCAAAGACTGGTACAAGAAGCAAGTATCTGGTTTGAAAGTTCTTCAGCAGCTGGTAATACCCACTTGCCTTTCAATGCCCTTCAGCCACCAAAAAAGACAAAATTTCCCCACAGTATTTGAGGCTTCATTTGTGATATCCGAATTGAGGTTATTAATGCTGAGTCAAAAATGCAACATCAGCCAAAGTTAAACTTTACTTTGGCATTGCTCTTTCTCTTCCACCAGTTTAAGAGCTGGATCCAATTTTTGCTTTGTATAAATGTCATGGTTCTGGCATGATCCAGCCAAAGGCAGGTCAGTGGATCAAAACCTCCATTGACTTCACTGGTGCGTGAGTAGTCCCTTAAGTCATTTAAGAACAAGTCAGGAAAGAACCATGGAAATGTGCAAGCTTATAAGCTTGTACAGCAAGCAACTGAAGCCTTTGAAGACACTGAAATTTTGAGCCAAAATAAATAAACTTCCCAGGTCAGGGGGTTACATGCCACCCTAGTAGTACTGACTGGTAGATTGTGTTTTGATAGACGTGCACTTTAACACAAGTTTGCTCTCTGGCTTCAATTCAATTAAAACATTCCTAGGTTAACCAGGTGATTTAGCTCTTATTGCCATTAACTTACAAACATCAAGTGACATTTGCCCTGGAGATTGCTCTTAAGTTGCATATTGGAAATGCATCCTTTCACTCTAATTTGTAGTGGTTTATTTCATGTAATGGGAATGGGACAGAAGCACCTTGTGGTTGTCAGTAATAAGAACTCCATGTGATGTTCTTTTGAGGTGTGAGAGTGTGTATAAGAAGTTAATCAGCATTTCCCTAGTGTCCAGGTGTCAGGGAGCAAGGCAGCAGGCCCTCACCCCTGCGGCACCCAGCCAGGTGAGGTGGTGTGGGGCTCAGCTGCGGCCAGCAGGCCTTGGGGACAAGCCCAGGATGAGGCCTGGCCGAGAAGCCATGCTGGCAGGAAGGACATTGCTGGGCACAGCGTGGCCATGACATGGTGTGGGCTGAGACTGAGGGCTGAGATTAAAGCAGCCCCCAAGTGAGCAGGGAGGCCCCAAGATGACTCCTCGCAGCCACACCCACACAGCTCCTTCCAAGCCATCCTGTCCCAGCTCCATGGCTGCCCCCAGCAAGTCTGGCTGGGCACCACTGCTAGGTCCCCCAGAGTGGGAGGGACAAGGCCACAGAGCCCTGGGAGGCAGGGGAGACAACATCGTTCACTCTCAGCTATTAATTTTCTGGTTACATCAGTAGCAACAAAATCCTCCTTGATGGAGGATTTTTTCGTAGCTTGTGTATGCTGATTTCACTATCTTCTCTTCTTTAAAAGGCTGCCTCCCAAAAGCCTGCCTGCTTCCCTCAGTAAGTGGTCAAATGACACAGCTTTGCTGAGGGAACGGTGATGCCAACACCTCACGTTGGCAACACAGGGCCAGGGTTTCTGCACTGCCCATGTGTCTCCTGCGCGTGGCAGTAAATGAGAAGCAGCTCACATCTGATGGTAGGAGTCTTCCTCCTGGTTGGACCAAAAAAAATTTGGAAGGACCTTCTAAAGAAGCTTTTACTCTTAATGTCATACTCGGTTTTGGTCAAGGATATTTACTGTCCGGGCTGGCTATCAGTGAAATGTGACACTTCACAGAAGTCATACATAAAAAGATGACTTGGAAACCCTAGTACATGAACCACAAGTGATAACGATCTACCATAAGTGGCAGATTCATTTTCCATGTCAATAAAGTGTATTGCATAAGTGCAAAATAGAGCCAACTTTTGTTGGATGCTCACCATACTGTATGGCTGGCCGTTTGTAAATTCCACCAAACCCAGTTAGGTATCTATTCCCTTGGTTGTATTCTTGAATGCTGAAACAAATGCTTCATAAAACACACCATGAATTGTATTTTTTTTTATTCCAAGGCTTTTTTTCTGGATAGTACATTACAGAAGGGGAAAAAGAAGTGAAGCATTCCATTTATAAGAAATATTTGGAAGATCAACAACCACATTTTTCCCTGCAATTAAGTATCCCGATGAGCTAGAATAGCATATATTCAGCAAAGAGAATGCTGCTTCTCTTTTTGCCTGTGAGCTGGGTAGTCCAATTGGTTAGTGCATTGGCCTTTCTCCTCTGAACACTTAGATTTTAATAATAGCTTTGGGCACAACAGAATATGAGTATGACAAATTCATCCTATTTGTCCCTAATTGTATAATAAAAACTCTGTACAATATTTTACTTTAATACACTGGGGAAATTTGGAAACCAAGGGAAAATATCAGTGTATAACTATTTTTGCGTAAATTAATTTTACCAATATAATGAAATTTTAAATGAATACTTACATTGATCATATGATTTTTGACATCACACCTGTTACAGCTGCTGTAAAATGTCCATCAAGTTTTACATAAGTTAGCAATTTTGTCATAATTCTTTTTCTCAAGGAAATACGTGACCGTTTCTTTTTACTTCTCCTTATATACATCTTTCTATCCTATCTTTCTATCTAGAAGTCAAGATAAAGGGGGATAGATAATATTTTCCATCCACTAACATGTTATTAATACCAGCAATATTTTAAAAGAACCTTAAATGTTGATTGATATATTTCTAGAGGCCAAAAGTTTGTAAGACTCTGTAGTCTGCATTGAGAGTGGAGAAATGCAGTGGTGGAGCTAATGTTTGACTGACATTTATTTAAAGCCGTTGAGCTAAAATGAACGTTAACCTCTTTAAAGGAGGGTGTTAAGACAGTCACACACTGAGGTCCAAAAGGAAAGTTCTTGTTCTTTGAATTCTCCAGACTGCAGAGTATCTCCATCATTGGACTCAAAGGCATTTGAGCTGAACAGAAAGTGTACTGGAGGACTAGGAAGGATCGGATTCAGAAGTGTATTTCTTTGGATGTTCATAAGAAGAGAATGTAAAATGACTGCCAAAGGATACACTTCTTTACTTCTTATCACGCTTCTCCCAGAACCTCTTCATCATGACCATCAGGGTGATATTAATCTGCACACTTGTCATCCAGAGAAGGAAAACTTTAGAAAGCACCTTGTGTCTCCTGCCAGAGAGCTGGTCCTCCCTGTTACTGCTCTGAGAGCAAAGGAGTCCAACTCTGATCTCTTACCATGAAGTACATTGGGAGAAAATTAATATTTTCATAACACTCTATAAATACCATACACTTAGAAAATGCAAAGCACAATTTCAACCTGTACAATTATCCCACCTCTACACCAGTGAAATCAAAACTTTCACATTTGAGAACTTAAAGTGAGATACCCAAGTTAAAGGTAACTTGGTTTTCAAGTACGGGGCAACTGCAATTCTTAACCAACCTCTCTTTCAACTGTCTGCTTTCAAAAGGTACTATGCAGATCATGTTGTACTCCAGCCACAAAAATGCATCATCTCTCAATCATACTACTCTAGACTTTAAAAAAAAAAAAAAAGAAAACACCAAACTTGTTCAATATGGGGGCACAGGACTCTGCAAAGAGACTTCACAGTAAAGAAAGAGAACTAGAATTCAGATGAATTTCTTTGATTATTGTGAGTGTTTTTAAGAAGATAAATTAGCAGTTTAGAAAAAAAAACCCAACTCTCACTTATTGCATAACTGCAATGTCTTACTAGGTAGAATTCTGGAGAATTTTCAGAAGGATGGACCACAGCCAGCTATATAAAGATGCATGCAGAAAATACCTATGGAAGCATTATGCTTTATTGATTTTATATGTCAAACTTCTTATACCCTGGAAGACTTTGGGGTTTTATTATAGCCCCATATCATGACAGATTTCCAATACTGTATATTGTTTTGGAGAAATGGTCTTCAATAATATGGAAGATACTCATTCACTGCACAGAAATTCATATATTAGCTATACAAATCACTACTTGAGGAGGGATTTATGGATAGATCTCTGGATGTCTATTGTACATGATTAATTTATATGCAACATGCTGTGAGCACATTTAATGTCTCCTGTTAGCAATTTTTTTTTTAATGTATCAATATGGGAGAAGCAGGTCTCAATGTATTCTTTCTTTACCATGACTTCAGTTATGTTACACACACCTTGCATTAGATTTTATTAAATCTTTCCATTCTACCCATGAAACGTTACACAGTGTACTGTCTAAGCAAGATCCAAACCTTTATTTGCAAGCTTTTCATGTTCCTTGGAAAAGTATGAGACATTTTTAATTAGATTTTTAAAAGACTATTGGTACATGTTTGCTAGGATTCAAGTGTTTTCAGTGAGACATAAATTATTAATTTCATAATCGTGTTTTCATGCTGAGTTAACAGCAATCAGACATTTTATCTAAGTTCTCAGTGTCTACAACTTGGGATTTATCTGGATACTTTTTGCCCACTTCTTTGTTTCTTTTCTTTCAGCTAACCAATCACATCGATTTTTTAAAATAGTATTACTGTCAGCAGAAAATTATAATGACTGACTTATATTTTGGTCTAATTGCACAAATTCATTACAGACAAAAAAGGTATTGTTATTATTATTATTTTTTATTATTAT